>NW_022737916.1:44018-78007 GCF_011630105.1 Anneissia japonica
CTCCTTAGGGGTTTGATCCTTAGTAGATATAAAATGAGAAACATTTTTATACTGCCATAAGGTTATGAATTTTACCTCTTTAAGTGTGTTAAGTGTTTCTTTACCTTATTTAAACATCTACGTAAAATGAACTCACCTGGTTTTCCTAGATAAGGCAATCTAATCCAAATCTTAATCAAGCTATCATCAGTAGGCCTATGTATACATTTAGGTTCATTTAATTTCTTAAGTACATTATTAACAACTTTTAAAGGGTACCCATTCCAAGACATAAACTTCCCGATGTTACTAAGCTCTGTTTGAAGTTTATCAGGAGTACACAATCTGTGGGCTCTAGAAACTAAACTACGAATCCAGGAGATCTTATGGTTCCATGGAGCAAAGCTATCATAATGGACATATTGACCTGTATGTGTATTTTTACGATATATACTCAATACTTCCTACACTGTTGTTAAATTGTAAATCCAGAAAGTGTACTGTGTCACTGTTTTCAAATGAACATCTCTTGGTATTGCAGCTGACCGTCTGGAGCCGCAAACTTACAAACGAACCAATAAAAACGTTCCCCACACTCATCCAGTTTTTGAGTGGCTGTCGTTTTGTGGGACCTTGCACACAACAATCCAAGGGGCGGGGTTTAGCGGAAAGGCAGTTATAAACACACCACACTTATCCACCCCGTAGAAAACACACTAAAACTTCAAAAAAAGCCTATTTGATTAAAACAATTATGGCTATGTTCTCACACGGTAGCTAACGGTTAGCAGGATCCGGATCCTGCTAACCGTTAGCTGCCGTGCGTCCATGCGAGAAAATCCCGATCCGGATACCAACAATATGATGATCGAATCACTGGCCAATAAGAAACGCCCTCAACTTGCTAACCGATAGCGCTTGTATCCGGATACTGTTAACGGTTAGCGCTAACGAATCGGGCGTTCTCACGCAGGTGCTAACGGTTAGCGCTAACGGTTAGCTCCCGATCCGGATACTAGGGCTCTCGTGAGAACCAGGCTAATATCTTCATTAGGCCTATATGAAAATTTAAATCTAATTTAGATTTATTTATTCCTATAAAGGTTTCTCCAACTCTCTTAACAAAGAAATAGGCAAATTACTCGAACTGTGAGTCATTGATTATTGAACAAAAGGGCGTGGGGTAAAAGAAACACGCGTGAAATTTTACATAGTTGCAAGACATTCGGAGTCTTTTTTTTTACTTCCAGAATACATTTGAACAATGGTCTTTGATGTTCATGATAACTGCTGGGATTCAATTCTTTGGAATGGTGTTCTTTCTAATATTTGCAAAAGGAGAGAAACAGGAGTGGTCAGAATTTGACGCAAGACAAAATGAAGAGATGAGAACCCTATTAAATAATTATTAATAATTCCGCATGTTGACTCAGAGCTACATCTTTTATTATTCCAAATTTTAGTTGGAGTGTAGCTAATAGTAATAATGTAAGTGTTATATAGCGCATATCTATAAAGTTGCCTCTATACGCTTTAAATGAATAAAAGATGAAATATCCTAATGCTTCAAGGAGAAGCCATTTGCTGCAGTTTGCGGTTTAGTTTCCCAACCTCGAGGTCGGGATTTCCATCCCTAGCTGAGCATTTCACTTGTGACCTTGAGCAAGGCACTTTATCTGCATTGCTTCTCTCCATCCAGGAGTACGACATTTTAAAAATTGCTAATAGATGTGCCAAGGAATGGAAATTAGTTTTAACCATGATAAATCAAATGCTAGGATAGTTGGAAAACGCATAATTAAAGAAAAGAGGTGGAAATTAGGGGACAAACCGATAAGAGAGGTAAATAGTTATAAATATTTTGGAGTAAATATTTCATTAAATTTAAGCAAACATACACATTATGAGCACGTCATTTATAGTTAAAGGTATCATAGCTAACCTTGACAACTTTACCCGAGTATACTATGGTGACAACTGTGGAAATCTATTGCAATTCCATCAATAAATTATGCATGTAGCGTTTGATATAGTAAATCCAAGAACGATAATGAAGACCTAGAGAACGTGCAACTACAAATGGCCCCATTTTCTGCTCAAAGCAACACACTATACACCAAGAGGCACTTTATGGTGATCGTGGGTGGGTACGCCTATCCCAATTACATGAATTGGCCAGAGCAAAACTGTTCAATTGGTGCATAATTACGTATGATCAGAGATAACCCAGTGTTGCACTTAACTCTATGCTTCACTTAAATGTGATTTTGATTATTTTAAATACAAATTTCTTAGTAGTTGTATTGACATACTTGCAAAATATACAATTTAGACTCACTTCTTGATATTGATAATGCAACTTTTGATTTTTTTCTCAGTCAGCACTGATGAGCTATATGTGTCAGAATCGTATAGTTTAGAGTAGTCCAATAATATAATGCAAAAAAATCAACATTAAATATGTATTCAAAATTAAAATCTTCTCCCAACATACTTGATAAAACAAATTACTTGAAAAAACAAATTTTTATAGTGCAAGTATGAAATTTAAGCTCACACTACCTTTAGATTTCAAAACTTGTAAGTGGTCTAATGATGTATCAGGTCTTTGCACACAATGTGGAAATGGTGAAATTGAAGATTTCTCAAATATTTCACTTTACTCGAGAACTTTAACGTAAATAAATTAACATACTCAAATTAACTACTTGTGTGACTCGCAAGATAATTACGGAATAATTACAAGACAAATGAAAAGGGATAGTAATTAAAATTAATTTTAAAATGATAATTATTTCATTATCCATATTAATTAGAGCAATTAAAAAACGGTCATCTACAAATTTGAGTGGACATAAATTTCAACCAAAGTCAGGAGTAGCAGTATGATGGTGCCAAGTCTGAACCTCGTGACTCGTGAAGCACCTGTGCAGTGGCGTAATCAGGTGATTTTCTCCCCACATTTTTTGTTCAAACGGGAAAATAATAAAAGTAAATTAATGAAAATAAATGGCAAATTACGTTACCTTAAACGTTAGCAGTCAAGTTATGGTGGAGTTTATAGCCATCGGTATCATATCGGAGCAGATCACAAGCTCCGTCCCAGGTTTTGCGCCTTGCGTAAAGTTCAGTGGATGTAATATCCCCCGACCCCTCCACCTATTTAAAAATCCTGGATACACCATTGTTGTGTATGTTACTATGGTATCTGATATTAGTTTATAGAGTTTTCAGTATTTGGATCTTTAAAAGCAACTGCAGATTGATTACAATGAGAGGCACATATGTGTATTAAATCTTAACTACAGATAAACAACCATAAACGTAACTCTCGCGTAATGATCGTAATTTGTATAAAGTAAAGTAATAAATAAATTAAATACAGATTATCAGTGGCAGAGATGTCAGGGGGATGAGGCGAGCCCCTAAATAAATATGAGTTGGTCATTTCAGATTGCAATGGGCCAATTCACAGAAAGATAATACTTTTTAAAAATATTTGTGTAAGATATTTGTTTTTCATTTTAAATGTCAAATGAGTAGGTCAGAAAAGATCAACAATCTACATAATCTGTGTTACTGTGATTAAAACTTACATTTAGCCTGTACTGACACTTATCAGGTTCAGATTGGTTCATCTTATTTCTCCCGTGTTTAATATTTTGTCCTGAAATGGCATCCATGATATGTAATTTTCTTCCAAGTTTGTACAGCATCTTTTCAGATTTCCTATTCAGGATTCTATAACAATGCGTGCTTTGGTCCTGGATCCCAGGGGGTGGGGCCCTAGGTGGTCCCCGTACCACATCCGTAGTGGGTCAATTCAAACTATCACCTCGCCACCTGCAAAAGTATTGAATCTCCGCGAATGAATCTTATGTTAAATAATAAATGAAATAAATAATGTTAAACTCTCAATGCTAAATTTTTGTTCTTGCTCCAAAACAATTCGGCCAGCGGTCATTAGAAAATTTTTATTTCAGGGCTAGTAGTGGCACCACAAAAGAATAGAAAAGAAGTGAAGCTCAAGTTTTAACGTAAGCCTACAGCATTGAACCTTGCATCACTAAAAATGTCAAATCGTTGTACCATGGTAGAAAAGCATTTGATTACATTCATAGTACACATCATTAGCATAATATTAAAATTCAGAACGGCGTTGCTCGTCGTGAGCGACGCTCATTACAGAAGTGAATGCATTAAAAATAAAATATTAGGCCTATATACAAAATAATGGTTTTGCACACTGTCTTTTCCATGTTAACCTCATAACTTTACATTTGTTAGGGTTGAGTTTCAGTCTGTTCTTTTCGGCTTATGACCATATAGATTGTCACCCTGAAGTGCAAGGCCAGTGACCCTATGACCAACACTTCTGTATAATAAACACATCATCGGCATATTTACTATTGAAGATGATATGATTATGAAGGTGCAACACATTAGCATACATAACAAAGAGTAAAGGGCCCAGTAATGAAGCTTGATGGACACCAGATTTAGCTGGGAGCCAACTAGAGACCTTTCCTTTTGTAAACCACCCGCTGGAACTTGTTTGACAGAAAAAATTCAATCCAATTCAGTGCTGAGCTCTTATATTAAATAGGCATATATTAAGTTCACTTGAGTCGAAAGCACGACTGAAGTCTAAGGAGGCCATATCAACAGCATAAAATTTCGATTCAAGTTCTCTCAGCCCGTCTGTTGCAGAAACCAAAGCTACAAGACCGACCCCGTAGAAATCCATGCTGTTGTTGCAAACAAAAGACTGTTATCATTACAGTCATCAATCAAATATTTAACAACACTCTTGTCAATTATCTTACAAACTACAGAAGTTAGCGACATTGGCATATATTTCGACCTGTCCATTTTGCCATCCTTATTCACATGATGAATATATTTAATAACGGATGACACCTGGCTATCCGTAGCATGAAACGCATTTAACCAAAGAAAATCAATAAGGTGAGTTGGTTAGTATTGGCATGAGATGTGAAGCAACTTGCAAAAAAGTGTTAAAGACATGTCTGCGACGGATTATTGATAGTCTTACCATTAATAATAAATGAGTCACCGATATGTTTTTTTCTCTTTAGTGGGGATTAAACCCACTTTTATTTCTTCTTTTCTCTTTGATTTTCATAAATCATGTCATAAAATATCCGTTTTATATACTTACAACAAGCTTAAAAATGCAAAGGCTCATGTATACCATAAGCTTAAAAATGAAAAGGCGCATATGCATACAATTAAAAGACAATTTTTTACGTGCATGTAGGCCTATAACTTATCTACTTATATTTTTATTCATTTACATTTGTACATATTAAAAAGGGTCAGTCCTGATGGCTGACTAATCAACGCATTCTTAATATTTCTTATTGTATTCAATATCAAATAGTCTTGACGTGGAATCCAAGTTCCATTTACAATTATATCTTAAAGTATGTGGTATAAACAAAATGTTCCAAGACTGTATATCATATTTAATTTTTTGGTTCCAGAACCAAGTACAATGTTCGAAAAAGCTGGTAAAGTGATCTAGGTTAAATTGGTTTTTTATAAAATTCCACATACTTTTAGCTTCTTTACATTCAAAAAAATAATGTATTTCATCGTCAAGTACATTACATTCAGTGCACAGATTGTCGTCAATAATTTTCCATTTGTGTAATAACTTTTTTGTGGGTACAATCATATGTAATAATTTAAAGTTTAGCTGTCTAATACGGTTTTCTTTAATACATTTTACTTTTCGGTTCCAAACATTATACCAGTTAATATTGTCTTGGTGCAACACTTGCTCCCATTTAAATTGGGCCTTTGTACGGGAGCTCAACAATATATCACCGATATGTTTTTTCTTCGTCTGCATTTGCTGAAGGACCAAAAGGGTTTCCTATTATCCCTCCTGTGAAAACTTTTTGTGATGTGCTTACTGTAAGCTAGTTTGGTCTCTACATTTACTCTATTCCTGATTAATTTATAAGCTTTCCATGCGTTTATGGTCTTAGTATGACGCGCCTTGTTGAAAAGGGTCCTATTCTTTATAATTAATTTGTGCACATCTTTTGTGATTCATGGTTTTGCTTTTTGCAAGAAGTTCGAATTGGAAGACACTCTTTTACACATTTGAAGAACATGTTAGTGAAAGTTTGTTATGCAACATAGATATCATCGAATTTGATCAAATGATGAAAATGCTCCACATCTGCTTTGTTATAACTGGAGACTGGCGAATAATGCTTTTTAATTGCCTGATGCACTACCAATTTTAAATAACACAATACTGTGATCCGAATTTCCGAGGCCGGCTTCAATTTTAACGTTAAAAACTCTATCAGGACGAGAAGTCAGAATTAGGTCTAGGTCTAAAAGACGGTGCACTTTAACATGTGTCAGCTCTACAGCGGAAACACAAGGAGGGCAGCGGATGGACCGGGTGCGCGGACCGGGTACCAAAGACTAGCAACAATCACAATTATCATAATTAAGTAAAACGAAGGCACACTGCATGCAAAAAGTTGAAATAGTTATAATGCTAAGTCAATTGAAGATAATTATCTTTCAATTATAATATTACAATCACATATGTTTTTAACGATAAAAACTTAAAACAGCAAATTATTCAAAAGTAGGCCTACACAATCGAGATTCTGGACGGCAGTTCTATTCCGAAGTCACAAGGAAAACAACAGATGTTGAAATAGTTATAATGCTGGATTGAAAATGATTATCTTACAATTATAATATTACAATCACATGCTTTAATGATAAAAAGTTAAAACAGCAAATTATTCAAAAGTAGGCCTACACAATCGAGATTCTGGACGACGGTTCTATTTAGAAGTCACAAGGAAAACAACAGAATATTAAGATAAACAATAAAAAGAATTGTTAAAACCGATCCTGATGGATGTAAACACTAAGGATAGCCCACGAAAGTTTAGAAGAAGACTTATTTCCAGTTGGGTTCTTCTGGTGGTGATTGGGCAGTACACCGGGAGACAATTCCCTACTCTTTACGAAGAGTGTACTGCGTTCTTTAACGTGCACATAGGCCATCAATGCACACGTGACCAACGGCTTAAACGTCTCATCCGAAAGACTTATAACTTGTATTTCAGCCCTCCAGCTGAAATACAAGGAGAGACAGCGATGGGAATTGAACCGGGGACCTAGAGATCGCCACGGTTCAGCGCACACACAGTGGCTCTTGGCAGGTGACACATTAGAAATACAAGGGCTTTCCCCATCAATCAGGCACCAGCCCACTATCCTTGTATAGACATAGTTTAGTTCGAAGTCAACATAGTCATCCTCTATCTTATCAGGGTGAATGTCGTTAAAACTTTTCAGGGTATAATGTACCTGTCCCTGTCCCATTTAAATATACAGTGTTAAAGTACTAGGTAGTATTGTAGGTTAATTAATTAATTAATTAACATTAACCGGCCGAATTAATATCATTTAATATCATTTCACTACATTGCTGATCCACCAAGGTGAAGAAATGTCATGTTAATTTGCTAAAGCATTGAAAGCATGAGGGATGACATGCTTCTCTAACCTCATAAGCATACTAAAATCATGAGGATTTTCAATGTGAACGGTTTCATATTCCATAATGATTAATTCTACTTTAGTTGACCATGGAATGAAATGTTTTTTATTTATTGAGGCTTGGATTTTCCAAGAAAATGACAGTTTTAACAAGTTCAAATCTTTGTCTTTATGAGCTTAATGATAAGCAAAATCTTCCAATGCCAAATGAATGATTAATTATTCTTTACAACATTACCATCTCTCGTTGAATGTTATTTTTGAAAAGAAAATTAAAATTAAGGTGTCAAATAAGTTGGTTTGGTGTCCAAGTTCCAAGTGCATAGATCAGGTATGATGTGTGATATATGAATTGTGTCAAACAGTGGTAGTAATACACCCACACTTTGCGAGCAAGTTGTGACTACCTTTAATTAGAGCATTATGTTTTTGCCCGTTTCTTTACGTCATGGTGAATTATCAGTATTGAGAAGCATAATCATTGTGTTTGTTGTATGGGTTATGATCTTGTTTCTAAATTTAATACTAATTTCAGGCATATTGTATGTTTTCCCCATTATAGGCTATTCTTCGCATTACCCCAAGAAGGCCTACAAGACTTTCAATGATTGCTATAAACATGTTGGTGCTCACATGATGATAAAAAGGATCTATAATATTATCCATACTTTCCTTCATCTTTTTCACAGCATTCAATGCATTCTCTGTGTCTCCCTCAATAAGTAATACTCTGGCTTTAATGTAAAGTATAAGTATGATTGGATGACAAAACTGCATTTCTTTACTTGAACTTTTGGCACAGTAAAGCAACATTTCATCAACATCCCAGGCAGAATATAGGCTTGTTGATGACTTTAACATTGTTATTTCCACACTAGCAAGCCTACAGTTCTTTTTTCTAAGAAAACAATCCAAGAGAATAGAGTCGCACATCTGCTTCAATTCTTTGTAGTTCCGCATTATATAATGGTATTTTACCACAAGGACTTTACCACCTATGCCATCATCACTGTAGTTGTCAGGGAAATTCATTTTAGCTCCTACAACGGTGTAGTACTGAAGAGGAGTATTCTGAAAGACAGCTAGAGCTATGTCATACATACACGGTTTACTGTTTCTTAAGCATACCAATAAATGTGTACAAGTATTGCCTAAGTATCTATACAAACTTGTTTTGAACATTTCACCATATCCCTTTGGCACTATCTCTTTAATATTTTCAATTATTGGCAGTATGATTTTCGCTGGAATACTGAAATTCTTCAAAGGATCCTCTAGCATGTGTTTCACAAATAATTCAATTAAAGAAAGATCGTTATATACAGCCAATCGCGCCATTTCTAATTGATTTTGTGAAGGAATCATTGATCGCAAAACAAAACACATGCCTTCAATGGTCACTGTTGCCTGTGAGTGGTTTAGGAGTGTGGTCTCTAGAGTTGAGTATTCATCTCCATCGTCTCTAGTGACATTCAGTTCATCACACATGAAGTTTAATGATGAACGCCCATCAAATGTCGTATCACTATCGACACTGAGTAAAACCTTTCTCCAAAGATTTTTCTTAATTGCTGTCAGTGTTTCTTTTACATTGTCACAATGTTCCATTGAGAGATGACCAATCAAATTGTGTTGTGGAATAAAATAATAAGGCAGATGTTTGTGTTGATAGCAGTCAATGAGCCAATCTAGAACTTTCCTTATTAAATCCATGACACTGTAATCTGTATGTGGAAATCTTTCGCACATCCACAAGCAAGCGGTCTTTATGAAATACGAGCAGAATGGTGTTGGTTTATCAGAATCACTGTAAAATATGTACTTTTTCTTGATTGATTTCAGGGCATACATGCACTTAGCATATGGTTCATACATTTCAGTAAGAAGTTCTCTCTCAGCTACGGAGAGTGACAATCTCCATTCTGTATCATATGACTCGCTACCTGGGTATCCAACAGCAACTACATGACATTCTAGACCTTTGACCTTGTCTAACAACTTTTGATATGGCCAGTTGTTCAGCCTCTTTCTGGTAAAAAAATTACTAATGAATGGAGGCCATGACTGACATTTCAAGCACTGTACTACATCCATCATATGGCTTGAACCTAGCTTAGTTTCTATTGAGGGGCCATGTCTCATCTGAGATTTATAGTTTTTCGCATTAAGCATAGGGTTATTTGAATAAGTGACTTTTATAAAATCACTGGTTTTCAAATATCCATCTTCATTAACGATGGTTTTGAAATCCTCATGCAGACAGTCTTTGTCAACTGCTTTAAGCCTCAAATACACAGGACGATCTGGATCTTGCTCCGCCATTACAAATGACCCTCTTTCGTTTTCTTGGGATTTCCACAGCACTAATGGATAATATGTCTTACATATCATCGTGTCTGCATCACCATTGGCGTTAGGAGGAAAGCATTCTTGCATACTTCCAGTAGAGTACAGCTGGTATGACCACTTTTGCAATCTTGATGCTTGTTTAAACATTTCATTAGTAATTCTACATTGAGAAATACTAGCCAACCTACTAGTCGTTTGTAATCTGATGGTTAGATTGGCAACTTCATCCATCGCTCGACGTATCTTATCGTGGCCTGTCATGGCTGAATTTTACTTGCTTTCATTAGGTTACCAAGCAGGATGCAGTACCCAACTAATAGGCACCTCGGTATACTGTGCTGATGCAATATTCAACAGACCAAAATGGTTTTAGAGAACAGTAGTTCCATATTATCTTCTTAACCAATCAGCCATTGCCGTAGCATACAAATAACAGTTGTGTACCCATGATTATAAAATGTTTGTGGTTTGGTTACACATTATGCTGAGACAACAATGCAGAACAGCATTAGTCCAGTAAAATATCACCTTAACCATTGCATAGACTTAGTAGTCAACAATATTCTCACCATAGGTTCTATATATCATGTAAACATCATATATCGATGTTGCGTCGCATGGAAGTTGGGATTTACGGAGAAAATCAAGTTTTTAAAGGCAGATTTTGCCTACCTACCGTCGTGAATTGTTTACATCGAGAATGGCGTCACGGGGCAAATTATATGATACGACGCTGCTGCCGTTGACCTTCGTTTTAAAAAGAAATGTATAAATGTACAAATATGGTAATTAGTATCTGTATTACAATATATTATTATGTATCACATATACAAAAAGTTGTTTTGATAATAAGAAACTCAAAAAAATATAAGAAACAAAGGAAGTTGTGATTTTTTACATGTCGTTTGAAGTGACCCGCCATACAATTTGATGACGCCCTCAATTCAAGCATTGCGTTATTTAGATACTATAATATAATGTACATTTTACGGTAGGAATCAAATGATTTGTACACTGGAGGATATATTTACTAGTTTGTTCTATATTCTATAGGTTTATTTACCGAAAAAATAATTAAAATGTAAATGTTATAAATTTTAATTATAAATATACCGTTACCGATATTAGAAAAAGCTTGATTGATGATGAATAATAGACGATTATAAGTGTAAACAATATTACAGAAGTAATTAAATGATAATAAATAATAGGCCAATTAACACCATATAATGAACAGATTTTTCTTTCTCCCGAAACCTGAAGACAATAACGGATGGTGCATTGGTGACAGTGGTTTGCTGGAGCCTTTGTGGTGTGAAGGAGATATTCTTCCAGCAGAAGTGATCGATGCCATTGCCGAAAACGACTCCTTTGACTCGGATAAGAGCAGTGACGAATCAGATAACGATAGTGATAGTGAACAGGACGATTAATTACATAGAAAACGACAACTACTAGAGTAATGATTTTTGTTTGTATTTATAAAATATAATTAACAATTAAATATGTTGACATCGGGAGCATAATTCAGATAACGATAGTAATAGTAAACAGACGATTATCTAGAATTTAACACAGTTAACTTCGTAAGTTCATGAGGGTTATAATGAGAGCAGGCCTAAAAAATATTATAACAACTTTGAAAAATTTAAAAGAAAATCTGTTCATTATATGGTGTTAATTGGCCTATTATTTATTATCATTTAATTACTGTAATATTGTTTACACTTATAATCGTAGACCTATTATTCATCATCAATCAAGCTTTTTCTAATATCGGTAACGGAAAATTTATAATTAAAATTATAAAATTTACATTTTAATTATTTTTTTCGGTAAATAGACCTATAGAATATAGAACAAACTAGTAAATATATCCTCCAGTGTACAAAATCATTTGATTCCTACCGTACAATGTACATTTTATTATAGTATCTAAATAATGCAATGCTTGGATGGAGGGCGTCATCAAATTGTATGGCGGGTCACTTCAAACGACATGTAAAAAATCACAACTTTTTTTGTTTCTTATATTTTTTTGAGTTTTTTTTATTATCAAAACAACTTTTTGTATATGTGATACATAATAATATATTATAATACAGATAATAATTTTTTTTTGTCTTTTGTGGGAGTAACCCACTTTTATTGTCTTTTTTTCATTTATTTTCAATATTTGTTTTCCTCCTTTTATATACATACTTTATACAATACCTTTAACAAACAGCATTAGGTCTTATTACCTCCTTTCTTTACTCACATATTACTATATCTTATCTTTCTTTAAACATAATTATTTATAAAGACTGCAAATTAAATACACATACATTTAAACATCCCCCAAAAATTATTACATATACATTTTAAGTGTTACAGTTCTTACTTTAAAAAACCTTCCATATTTTTTGTATCTCTTTCCACTTTTCTTTAGCCTTTTGTTCATTATTATACATGTCGCATTTAATTCTAAGCAATGCATTGTATTTAAAAGAACTATATAATGAGGTACGCCTTGATTTATTTAACTCTGACAAAATCTTTTCTTTGTAAATAGTAAAAGCGGCCGAAGTGTAAATAAAGTCGATTAATACATTCTGTGTTCCAATTACAAGACGTTTGAACGACAGGCTATGTATGTACCCAACAGCTCTTAATATATTTCGTACTCTTCTCCAAAAAGGTTTAATACTTATACAACTAAAGAGCATGTGTTTCTCATCCTCAATCTGATTACATTTATTACATTTGTCTGATTCTTTTACTTTCCATATAGATAAGTTTTTATTAGTTGGTAATATTCTATGTAAAAGTTTATAGTTAAACTGCGCTAATTTTTTATCTTTCATTTTACAAACTTTATGTAACCAGCATGATTTCCAATCAATATAATTATCAAAGAAATAAGCTTCCCATTTTTTTTGTCCAATGGGTGGAATGAAAGCCTCATTTACAAAACATTAATATACAGTTTTTGTTTTAATGCCGTCATATTTTCGGTTAATGTTGACAATATCATAATTGCAATTCTTTGTGACCTTTATGATATGTTTCCATTGATCTGGTATAGCTTTTAATATACATAAATATTCACTTAGCCAATTTGATTTACACCGTAATTTCACCAATAATTCCCCTGAAGATATAAACTTCTGATCACATACAATGTCTTTAATGAAAATTATACCGTCATTAATCCAGTGTTTGTAGAATAACGATTTATTTCCCAGCTGAATTAAGTAATTACCAAACAGTTGTTCGTTGATAATTTCCTCAAACGTATTAATTTCTTTTTTATTGATCCTATTATATTTTATACATTCCTGTATGATATGATTGTAAAAGATAGGAATATCATATGTATTATATATATTTATGTTAGATACTAGCCAGTAGTCAAGTCGGCGATAGATGTTGTTAATTTTTTTGCGCCAGGTAAATTGTAATTTATATATATTTTTCACTCGCCAACAATCTATTAGTTTTAGGTTTTTCATAAGATTTTTGATTGTGTATACTGATTTATCAAGTCTATTTGCACTTCCTTTCTGATCTAGATTTTTGTTCATTATACAGTTTATATCACCTCCTAGAACAACATTTTTACAATTTTCGTCAGCAAAATCATTAAAAAATTTATGTATATTTCTGAAAAACCCACTTCTAATTTTGCTATCATTTGGTGCATAAACATTGATAAGTAAAATTGGTTTTCCCTGTATTAATACATTAAGAAAAATGTATCTCCCATTTATATCAACTAACTTTTTGATAAATTTACATTCAAGCCCTTTTTTAACTAGAATAGATACGCCTCTACTATGCGAGCTACCTACACTATGTATCGACTCACCATCCCAGATAAAGTTTGACTTAAGTATGTCAGGTGTTAAATGTGATTCCTGTAGAAAAATTATATCTGCTTTTTGATCGTCACACCATTGAAATATTCTTCGTTGTTTGTCTTTGGTTCTAATACCTCTGACATTCAAGGTTATACAGTGCAAATTCATCTTTAGTTAAAGTGGTATCTATCAATACTATATCATGCATGATATATACGTCAATACCTGAGTAAATTTTTAAAAGGAACGGAAAAGATAATAAAAAAGCAAAGGATATACTACAAGGTATAGTAATTACCTTGCAATATAATGTATGATTAAACATTTGTATACTACCCAAAAATATTTAAAGCAATGCCCATGAATTAGGCAATAGATTTATTAATTTTTGCTATTTTTCTTTTTTCTTTTCCTTAACTTTTTTTTTCGTTACAATCTGGTGATTTTTTTGTTGGCGTAAGGTTCGACTTTTTACTTTTATCGGCATCCTCAAAAGCGGATTTTTCTTTCAGTTTGGTTTTGTTTCTTTTATCATGTTCATTTTCTTCTTTAGATGCTGATGATTCAAAGTAATCTATTACCTTCTTTTGTTCTTTTTAATCCCTTGGTTCTTGGGTGCTTTGTTCTTTGATTTCTTCACTTGTATTTTGTCCACATGCAACATCATCATCTGAATCACTGCAGCTACTTTCTGTGTCATTTACGCTGGTGTTATTGTGTGTACTAAATACATCATCGTTTGTGTCTTCCGTCTCTACATGATGTAGGTCCACTGTACTTGTGTCACATGTTGCTAACTTTTCATCTTCACGTTGCATAGTATCGTCATTAGAAGTTTCTGGTAATTTAACGAAAGAATCCCACATGCGATTGATGTACGAACCAGCAGAGCCCACTGAGATACATTGAGTATCGTTGGTACATTTGTCTTTGGTATGACCAGGCTGATGGCATTTAAGACAAACTGTATCTGACTTACAGTGATAGGCAAGGTGTCCTATTTTCAAGAATTTCTTACATTTTAATTCTTGTCCTTCATGAAAAGCTCTAGCTTTGAAACCGTTTATTGTCACTTGTCTTGGTATTGATGACGTCAATTTTTCAACAAATACGGCTCTGTCCACATTAAGCCAGCTAGTGAGTTGGCCGTTAACCCTTATTCTCATAATTTCTCCTATTGGTTTACATCGTAGGACTTTTAATCGTTTGAGTATCTCAGAAACCGAGACAGAGAGTGGAATATCTTTGATTAATATCCTGGTAGCTTCAGTAGAGTGGTATGCAATGTATAGAGTTTTGTCATATACCGATACGTTACATTTCCTTATGTTCAATCCATTTGTTATCAACTGTACTCTATCGTGTCTGTTGTTCAGATAGATCCTCCACAAATTTCGTATCTTTTGAACTCCAACTATACTATCTGGTGAAATAGTTTGGGTAAGCGCAATGCATAAGCTGTCTCTTATACACATCTAGATGTGTATAAGAGACAGATGTATTGTTGTGCTCTTTGTTTACATGTTCCGCTTGAGTGGATTTTGTAGATTGGCCTTTGTTTATTTGGTTGCCTGTAGCAACGCCTTCCACCGAGACGGCGGGAAACATTTGATTATAGGCAGACATTCAATGTGTAATAGTTTCTCAATATTTCAAGATTCACAAGCTTCTTCACAGATCGGAGTTTCTCTTTGTGTTCTCTGACATTAAACTAATTGAATTTACTTACTCAGATGGTTTTTCACTTTCAGTATCTCTAAAAAAAAGCGCAATTTTACGTAGAGGTAGCTATCGACTGTCACCTTGGTTTTAGACCATAGCGCCCTCTACAGATACTAATTACCATATTTGTACATTTATACATTTCTTTTTAAAACGACAGCAGCGTCGTATCATATAATTTGCCTCGTGACGTCATTTCTCGATGTAAACAATTCACGACGGTAGGTAGGCAAAATCTGCCTTTAAAAACTTCATTTTCTCCGTAAATCCCAACTTTCATGCAACGCAACATCGATATATGATGTTTACATAATATATAAAACCTATGGTGAGAATTTCGTTGACTACTAAGTCTATGCAACGGTTAAGGTGATATTTTACTGGACTAATAGAATCAGAATGTTTTTGTCTACACACAGATGTATGTCGTTGCCATAGCAGCACACTCAAAGCATAATTATGTGCGTTTAAAGCATGACACATACAATAGTGTATTGACTTGAAAGAAGCTTGTGAAATTTGAGTGTTGATTTCTTTATTGATTCATTTTTGAAATACTGTACCAAAGAAATTTGATAAACATACGATGATCCCTATAGCCTTAGACCTACAATAATTTTAAATATTAATATTTGGATAGAATATAGAATAATGATACTTTTTTTTTCGTTCCTTATGTGAAATATGAGAAACCTATGTTGTCGTTTGGGTGTTTGGGGTGGGGGTGGGACGTGGCATATTTGACCTTTTCATTTGTGATCTAGAAAGGCTGGAGAGGAGTTGGGGAACAGTATTGCTCGAAAACGACACATTGTTCCTAAAAATTCCTTGGATTATGGTGTAATACACCTCATTCACCTCAATAAGTTTAATTTGGACCGGTGGTCATGTTTTGCAAGCCCCAAAACGTTTATGTTCATACTGGTATAAGGGAGGGTGTAAAATGGAACAATTACTCGAAAACGGCAGATTTGTCTGTAAAAATCCCTTAATAGAATTATGGTGTGTTCCTCATTCACCCCCATAATCGAAGTTAAAGTGGGACCGAATGTCCCGTTTAGTTAGCCTACTTTCTTAATTTCCAATCAATTTTATTGTGAACTTCTTTCCTGTGTTGCAATTCATTTTTTCCTTTAGTTATGTTATTTGTAATTGTTGCTTTATATTAATCGTGTTTTTAACTGAAGCACTTTGAAAATTAGTACATTTGTATTGAGAGTGTATTTCAGTGTGTATTATAATTTTAACTAAAAGTTAAAATAGGCCTATTACAAAACAAGAGTGCTGTGGGAAACAATGCCTGGATCTTAAGTAAAGATAATTTTTTAATAAGCAACATTTAAAAGGAAATCAACAGCCAATAATAGAACCTGAGCTTATACATTTCCAATGGATTCTACATCTGTTTTCTTTGCATGCTTTATTACTGTATCTTTATATGGTAATAATGAATGATTATTTGTATAGCGCAGGTCTCCTTCACATGTAGCGCTTTGCATCAACAACCATGAACAAAGCTCCAGATAGCGTTGAAGTTGACATATTGTGTTCTAGCTACAACAGGCAGATTGTATTATACCTGTCTCTTATACACATCTAGATGTGTATAAGAGACAGCCCTCTACAGATACTAATTACCATATTTGTACATTTATACATTTCTTTTTAAAACGACAGCAGCGTCGTATCATATAATTTGCCTCGTGACGTCATTTCTCGATGTAAACAATTCACGACGGTAGGTAGGCAAAATCTGCCTTTAAAAACTTGATTTTCTCCGTAAATCCCAACTTCCATGCGACGCAACATCGATATATGATGTTTACATTCTAAATTCTGATTGGTCTGTGAAAAATTATGCAACAAACCACCTTCACTGTCAGCGCCTGCATGAATACCTTTGATCTTCCTCAGGGTAACCGCTTCAAATCGCTTGGAAATGGCCGCTCGTAAAAACCAACTGGGTCCTAACCATGTATATTTATATGTTTTATTAATAGCTTGTAGGGCTGTACAGGCCAGGAGGTCATCATAATATCAGATAAATAATTACCAGAAAGATCGAGATAAATCGAGTAATTTTTAGTTAATTTATCCTAGGTTGAAGTTTTTCATACCATACTGATATTTAGGTTTCTAAACCCGGTGAATCCCGGTCTTAGTAACGTGTTGTATGTATGTAAAACTATTTTTTTACTAAATGAAAGCTGCCAGTGGTGAAAGCGACATCAACTGGTACAAGGATAATTGGATTGGAGTTTGACCGGGCACGTGATCGGATTGGGCCTAGCCTGGGCCTAAACTTAGGCTGAAAACCTAGCATCACATTGACCCTTGACCCAGACGCCGAGTCGAAAACTCGGTAATATGGAATTTTAATGACAAGAAGTAAACAGCTGTTACCCTGATATATCAAAAGGCAGAGCCTAGTTGTATCTCCTATTTTTACCTCCATGTGTAAACAGACAGTTTGCTGTTTAATGTTTTAAGTAGACATTAGTAAAAAAAAATCTGATTTTTTTTTTTATTGAGAATGTCTCAACACATCGCTTTAATTTTGTTAATTTTCCTGATGATTTTCCTGATGACTATTGAATTTAGCAACTCAATCAAAAACTCGAGACATTGTCTACATGGTGTACCGCAAGCATTTAACACATTACTTCAAACAAAATACAAAATTATCAAAATTTCTAACTTTGTTCCAACCAAAAATTTTCACTGATACTTCTGTAAACAAATAATTTTGATACATCGTACTACCAACATAGACGAATCATTATCAAAATACAGGAACAGTATTACATCAGAAATGTCATCATAGAGAGAGCAGCTTAGCTCAGTCGGCTAATCTGGTGGTAGCCACTGTTGTGCGCTGAATCGTGAAGATCTCTAGATCCTCGGTTCAATTCCCATCGCTGCCTCTCCTTGTGTTTCAATTAGAGGGCTGAAATACAAGTTACAATAGCGCACCGGATGAAACGTTTAAGCCGTAGGTCCTGTGTGCATTTATGGCCCATGTGCACGTTAAAGAACACTCTTCGGAAAAGAGTAGGGGATTGTCTCCCGGTGTACTGTTCAATCACCACCAGAAGGACCCCACTGGAAATAAGTCTTCTTCTAGACTTTCGTGGGCTATCCTTGGTGTTTACACCGAATAAATCCATTCCATTCCATCAATCATGGTTTATTCAAAATAAAAAAAGTTTTAGGATAAACTAAAACAAAATTAACACAGTGACAATACTGTAGAGCAACTTATTTGAACCATTGAATCCACAATTACAAAATGTGGATAAAGATTTCTGGTGTCCATTAACAACTTGAATGAGACCAGGAAGGAGATCTGAAATGCATTTAACCGTGTCCAGTATACCGTCTACCAAATGAAAATTAAATTATCTATTTCCATTTATGGTAAAAATTTACTTAAGCACAATAAAAATAAAATCGCCAGCAGTCTCTGCAGACTACATGCTGAACCAGCGTAGACTGGCTGTCCAAGCTTGTGTAATATAAATAATTCAAGGTAGTCTGTAAAGTGCTACCAGTGTTTTTTGCAACATAAATTAATCCTAATAACTACTTATTATGAATTTGTTATGCATTGCAATAAACTGAATCTTGCACTACATTACTCTCTGTTGGAATACTTGATAACTCTAATCAGCATATCAATGGCATATAACAATGGCATTCATTTCAATTTTCAATAAATGGAAGCATTTTCTGATTTACTTTAGTTATTGATAAAACGAATAAAAGAAACACACATATGCACTGTCAGAGTAAAGCTTTGTCTACACTCACAAATTTCTTTAAAAGAAAAAGCGTCACATAAAATGTGATGGAACATAGAGTTGGACACTTTTTTGATAAAATTTGATGATATGTGATTTGACGTCATCGTACCCATATATGGGCACATCACATTTTGTTGTCACATAGAATTTGATAGTGTAGACAAAGCTTATAATGAGATTAAGATTAATGTCAACACTGTCAAATCTTGTGACAAAAAAAAATGATGTACCCATATATGGGCATGATGATATCATATTATAACCAAACATTTTTGTGTCACATGAAGTTTTAAAACGTGTGGGTTTCTTTATTTTCATAGATTTAAGTATTTCTGGAATCAGGAATCAATTTTGTATTGTAGACATTGCAATACTGAACATTTTTCTATTGCCCCAGCAACGCAACCTAAGCTAAACATATTTAATAGGTAGTGTAAAGAATTTGATAGTTTAAATTTAAATGAATCCTAATTAAGAATTAAAATGGATGTTGCAGGCTAATAGAATAGACGCCATGTAGAGTCTATTTCCTTAGTTTGAAAAATATATTTTAAATGGTTTCTACAATAAACAAGTGTTGGGTAGTTCTGTACCCAACACTTAAATACAATTATGTCATTAGCACACTCGATGAGCCTAGATTTTTCAACAATTACCTTTTGCAGCAACTTGTGAATCATCAAACAAAATTATGAAAAGAATTTTCGAAATACAGTATCATAATTTGACGACATAAAATTGAAGTTGAAATACATCAAACATGTAGTTTGGCATTTTTAGAAATCAAGTATTATCAAATTCAAATAATATAAAATCTAAAAATAATATTTGATCAGGCGGCCGCCTGACCTGCTGGACCAATTCCGCCACCCATGAACAGATAGTAAAATAGAACATATTAAAATTACATAAAACTATTTTAAAATTAAAAACAAAAAACACATTCGGGGTTTTATTACTGGGAAAAGCCATTATTTTTGTTCCGATTTTTTTTTTTTGCATATATTTTTCCTATCTTTTTGCACTGCTTTTTCTAGCCGTCACTTTATTCAGCTCCCATGCTTAGAATTTTTCAGTACTTTGTCGAAGAATAGACCGTATATTAAGAATGTGCCTCCTAATATTTATTGTCAATCTATGGTGGGGTTGTGCGTGTGAGGACCAATTAAAGTTATTTTAAGGTCAAACAATTTACATCGGATATTTGAAAAAAAAACGGTCAGTTGATCTGAATGAAACTTTCTTAAAAGTTACAAGGAAGAAATTTCTATGTGTTAGTGACGACCCAGTAAAGGGTGAAAATTTGAGGGTCTTGTTATTTTTTAAGTACCCAGACCTAAATATAAGAAAAAAAAAATGGGTCTAAATGAAACATTCTACAATACTTTGTAAAGGTCTTGTAAAAAAAAATGATGATTGTGTGTGTATGTATATATTTGTATGTTGGTGTGATTTTATGTGTATAATTATATATTTATATATACATTTTATTTTTATTATCATTACTTTTTATTTTTATTATCATTACTTCATTACTATTATTATTATTATTATTATTATTTTATTATTTTATTACTTTATTGTATTTTGCTCTTTATTTTGTAATTCATTGCAAAGCGCTAGTGACAACTTCGGTTTAACCGGCGCTATATAAATTTTAAAATCTATCTATCTATCTATCTATCCGGAGTAGGGTGTAGATCTGGTAGTATAGTGAAAAAATGGGCCCCCGTGACCATTTTTCGGGGACCAAGGTTTCTCTGCTGATTTGGCATTACTAGGGTATAAATAAAAAAATGAGCGGGGGTGAGCCTCCTGAAAAAGGGCGGAACATGTTTTTGGCGGCAATTTTTAAAATGGCCGCCAAAATCAAGAGAATGGCTCATAACTTTACGTCTACTCCATGAAAAAGGGTAAATATGGTGTCTAACTATATGTTATTAGGGTCACTGAATTCAATTAGACATGTTTCAAAAACCTAGGATGGCAGCCATTTTGAAATTCAAGATGGCTGCCATAGTAATCATTGAAAATCAAATATTCCAGTATAATTCCACTTCCTGTCGTTGAAAAATGGTAAATTTGATTGTCTACTCATATGTAATTAGGCTCTCTGAGTCCAATAAGAATAACTTCCATAAGCTAGGATGGCAGCCATTTTGAAATCCAAGATGGCCACCACATAAATTGTCAAAAATCAAATATTTTGATATATAATCGCATTTCTCCTCGCTCAAAAATGTTAAATTTGGGGTCTAATCATATGTTATTCACATCTTTGAGTCCAATGAACATAGTTTCAAAAACCAAGCATGTCAACCATTTTGAAATTCAAGATGGCTGCCGTAATAATCGTTGAATATCAAATATTCCTGTATATTTCTACTTCTTATCGTTGAAAAATGGTAAATTTGATGTATTCTCATATGTTATTGGGCTCTGCAAGTCCAATAAGCAGTTTCAATAAGCTATGGCAGCCATTTTAAAATTCAAGATGGCCGCCACAAAAATCGTCGAAAATCAAATGTTTTAGTATATAATTGCACCACTTCTCTATAAAAAATGTTAAATTTGGTGTTTAATCATATATGTTATTGAGCTCAATAGTCCAATGAGCATAGTTTCAGAAAGTTAGAATGTCAGCCATTTTGAAATTCAAGATAGCTGCCGTAATAATCGTTGAAAATCAAATATTTTAGTATAATTCCACTGCTTGCCCTTGAAAAATGGTAAATTTGATGTATTCTTATATGTTATTGGGCTCTGCAAGTCCAATAAGCATAGTTTCAATAAGCTAGAATGGCAGCCAATCTAGAATTTAAGATGACCGCCACAAAAATAGTCAAAAATCAAATATTTTGGTATATAATTGCACTTCTCCTTGATAAAAAATGTTAAATTGGTGTCCAATCATGTATGTTTCTCAATAGAAATGGTAAATTTGGTGTCTAATGACTTGTTATGGGCAATCTGAGTCCAATTAACGTAGTTTTAAAAGGATGGCAATTATACGTTTTTCCAATATGTCTGCCATTATTATGTACACATTTTACCTTACAAAATGCAAAAATAATAAATCTTTAGAAATACTACCACTTATATTATACAATAAAACATAAGCATTTGTTTGATGAACCTGTCTGTCTGTCTGTCTGGAATAAATCACAATTAGGTTCATACGTCATCATGCTCGGACGATTCATCGCTTGTTTCATCATCACTCTCATCGCTACTGTCACTATCATTTCGTTCTGGAACTTTAATATCACTGGGTAGGTTTGGCTCAGTACTTCTTTCGGCATAGCACTTTTCATTAATCAGTTTCCACCCATTTTTTGTTGGTGATTGATTGATACTTAAGGAGAAGTTTAATTGATTGTATGATAGATAGTTGGCTCTTTTAATATGCTGAAGTAGTGAATATTTGTCTGGTGCCAATCTTACAAGTGACTTTCTCTTTTTGTAGTACTTCCACTTGGTCAACCTTGCCTCTGTTGTGTCTTTGCTTTTGTTGTCGTATATAAACTTTAAGACAAACTTAAGTAAGTTTTTCAAATGTTGAATTTGTCACAGCAATAGATTCTCTACAGGATTTCAACAGATTTTTTCTTCTTTGCTTTCTCGAACATTATTGCAAATCTTTGCCTTTTCCATGTCCAAAGAATGCAGAATTACTGTCACAGCCGGTCAAAACATGAAGTTGAATTATGATTTCTGCCATTTAATGCCTACACATATCCTTACAATTGACAAACACAGTTTCTTCTGACTTTCTACAGATCATTAGTTCTCCTGGCAACTTGTGTGCAACGTATGCAGCCGGAACATACACATCTGTATCCTCCGAGTCTATTACTACTGGTTTAGTAACTTTGCAGCTTGTTCTGAGATAGTAGTAAATAGTCAGCATCGATTTATCTGCTTCTGCCTGACTACAATTAAATTCTGGTATCTCACAATTATCTGCTAATCAACACAATTTTCTAAAGAGTACAACACTCAAATTCCTTCAACTTTATACTTCTTCTTGCTAGGGTTTCTTTAATAGATTCTTGTATTCTTGACTTGTTGTAATCGCTCTTCGGGATTTTGTTAAACTCTTTACTTGATAAAAACTGGTCCTGTAACTTCATGTGTGTATTAGGTATTTTCTGCCCATTTGATCGTCATTCTTTTTCTTCATATTTGATCGACTCTTCTTTACTGTATGGGTCATTAACACATATAATGGCTGATGCATTGTGATGTCTTTTAAATATAATATCTGTGCATTTGTTGACATAATTCTCCCGAGTAAACAAGGAACCATCTTCATTAAGCCTTTGTTCTTTATTAGGGATTGCCTTTCTGATGACCATGCCCATATCGATAATAGCAGTGTATTCTGCAGTTTTGTATCCATACAGTGGACAAGTTTTGATTTCTGGCATTTTCTAAATGTACCATTAGCATTGAATATGGCCAGAGATTTAGAGGTTACTCTCACCAAAGTTACAACTTTTGATCGACAAGTGGAATTATATACCAAGTATTTTATTTTTGACGATTTTTGTGGCGGCCATCTTGAATTTCAAAATGGCTGACATGCTTGGTTTTTGAAACTATGTTCATTGGACTCAAAAATGTGAATAAAATATGATTAGACCCCAAATTTAACATTTTTGAGCGAGGAAAAATGCAATTATATATCAAAACATTTGATTTTTGACAATTTATGTGGTGGCCATCTTGGATTTTTAAAATGGCTGCCATCCTAGCTTATGGAAGTTATTCTTATTGGACTCAGAGAGCCTAATTGCATATGAGTAGACATCAAATTTACCATTTTTCAACGACAGGAAGTGGAATTATACTGGAATATTTGATTTTTAAAGATTACTATGGCAGCCATCTTAAATTTCAAAATGGCTGCCATCCTAGGTTTTTGAAACATGTTTAATTGAATTCAGTGACCCTAATAACATATAGTTAGTCACCAGATTTACCCTTTTTTATGGAGTACAAGTAAAGTTATGAGCCATTCTCTTGATTTTAGCGGCCATTTTAAAAATGGCCGCCAAAAAACATGTTCCGCCCTTTTTCAAGAGGCTCACCCCCGCTCATTTTTTTATTTATACCCTAGTGATGCCGAATCAGCAGAGAAACCTTGGTCCCCGGAAAATGGTCACGGGGGCCTTGTTTTTCACTATACTATGGGGACCATTGAAAGGAAAAACCTCCCAGACCACATATTTCGAAAACTTATCAAATGATCTGAATGATACATTCGGAAAAGGTTTAACCAAGTTACAAGGAAGATAGTATTGTGTTGTAGACGATTCCGTCAAGGGTGTAAATTTGAGGTTCATTTAAATTTTTGAGATTCAAGACGTAAATATCTATAAAAAGTTTTCAATGGGTGTATATAATAGTTTGTAAATGTCTAGTAAAGAAATAATTGAATCGTTTTAATGATCCGGCGTAGGGTGTGAATATGACGACCATTTAAAGTAAAACGTCCCAGACCAGATATTTCAAAAAAGGTCAACTGATCCGAACGAAACTTATGGGAAAGTTTAACCCAAGTTACAAGGAAGATATCATTATGTGTAGAGGACGATCCAGGTTAGGGTGTAAATTTTAGGGTCATTTAAATTGCTTAAGTCCCAGTTATAGATGAATAAAAATGAAACTTTTCAAAATAGTTTTGGCGAAAAGAAGAAATGATCCAATTTTGGTGACGATCCGCAGTAGGGTGTGGATATGAGGACTATTTAAAGATTTTTTGTTGACAGTTGATTAAATTATTTAAACTGAATTTGCTTTTTTTAAAGCGCCTAAACCAATTACAGCTAGGTTAAACTAAAAACTACCGTAATATGCATGACCAATTTTTGCTTTTAGTCATTGAATCGTTATTAACTGAAAACGCACTTTCCTTTGCAAAGTCAGCTCATATAGCACGCAACGGCTATGAGCCACGATGTACCTAGCTATTATTATTATTATTATTATTATTATTGTATACTTATATAGCGCATATCAAACTTCTCTATGCGCTGAACATTATTACCCTGGATCACTGGATCAAGCACATATGGAACACACACTCAGGCCCCATAGGGGAATTCCATAATGCTGCAGCTGTATTCAGCGCAGGCTGTGTTTGAACCTACCAGGTACCCACTTTTACTCCTGGGTGGAGAGAGACAACCGTAGATAAAGTGCCTTGCCCAAGGACGCAAGCGACTTGCACAGCGAGAGTTTTGAACCCCCGACCTCGAGGTTGGGAGTCCAAACCACAACCGATGCGCCAACCACTTCTACCTTCTATTATTATTACCATTGCAGCCATAGTTCAAGTCTCCCTAATAACGTCACAGCAAACTTGGTTTTTGTTGTTTTTTATTTGTTTCTGTTTATTTTTTCCCACTTCATTTTTTTCCACTTCTTTAATATAATTTCAGAAAAACAAGAAGACTAGACATTCCTTTTGGAAGACTTAAAAAAACTCAATTTTTGTTAAATTCTATAGTCCTAAATTATGGAATGAAATTACAGATGAAATCAACAGTTGCAATAATTTACTTTTATTCAGAAAAACTATAAAAAAAAATATCTTTCAAATTATGCAGATATAATTTAAATCACATCTTCCATACCGTTCATTTGACAAAATTTTAAATTAAGAGAAACTTAATCTGATACGAGATACACTTTTTGCATGTTGCTTATTAATATGTTATTTTATATATATTACATTTCTTTTGTTAAGGGATGATTTTGAGACAAGTTTTTAACTTCTAATCTGATTCCTAAATCGTAATTTATAGCTATTAATTGTTTACTTTCATATATTTCGATTTGAATAAATGTTACCGTTACTTACAATATAAAATTACATTGATTTTCCATGTTTTTTTTTATTTTAATTTTTTTTTTACTTTATACTTTTTAACGACATTTCTTTTTGTTGCAATTTCAACTTCATTTCTCTCTTTCAATTTTCTTCATTTTAAAATAATGGGGAAAAGCCATATGTTCTGTTGTTTAAAGTTGTTTAAACAGATAGAGTAAGTCTAGTTTTAAGTGCTATTATACTGTTGCTAAAAACGCATGATAAATTGGCTGGCAAAATTGGTCACACACTTTAATATTTTAGTCAATTTCAGTTAAAGACAGATTAAATTGCTGTGTTCATAAATACACAACAAATTTGTTTCTCAGAAACAATGTATATTCTTACAATCAGCTGAATATGCTGTCATACTTTAGAATACATAATTTAGTAACCTCAGGGAACCCCCAGTAATGGCGTCGACAATAGAGGGGCCGTTCAACAATTTCTTCTTAGATTTACATCCACAATTTACAAGCGAGTTGCAGCGTCCTATGTTTTTCGTCATGGTAAGCATCAGCCTTAAGCATCATAATCATTGTGTTGTGTGTTTATGGGTTATGATCATGTTTTAAATAATAAAAACTATGTATAATTTAACCATTATAATCTATCCACATTTTGAGGAGTATATTATTCTCATCACACAAAGAAGGCTTGTCAGATTTTAATGATAGTAGTATATTATTCTCATCACACAAAGAAGGCTGGTTAGACTTTCAATGATAGTTATAAACACTGGGGTGGCTGTACTAATATATGTAGAATCTCTTTCATTCATATATTTCTTCATTTCTTTCACAACTTTCAATGTATTCTCTGTGTCTCCCTCAGTAAGTAATACTCTGGCTTTAATATATAAAACAAGTATAATTGGATGACAATAAAGTATCTTGTTACTGATGACACATTTGACATAGTAAAGCAATATTTCATCGGCGGCCCAGGCACTGAACAGGCTTGGTGATGTGCAAAAAGCTTTCTCTTCCTGTACGATTAGAACAAAAGCAAGCCTACAGTTTTTTTCTCCAAGACCGTCCTTTTCTAGTATACAGTCACACATCTGCTTCAATCCTTTGTAGTTACCCATTATGTAATGGTATTTTACTAGAAGGACTTCACCACCAATGCCATTGTCACCGTAGTTGTCAGAGAAATCCATTTTAGCACCTAAGTTATAATAATGCAAAGGAGTATTAGCTAGATCTTCATTATACATACCACCACTGTTTCTTAAGCATACCAATAAATGAGTGTAAATATCACCTAAGAATCTATACAAACTTGTCTTGAACATTTCCACATATCCCTTTGGGACTATCTCTTTAATATTGTCAACAATTGGCATTATGATTTCCTTTGGAACACTGCAATTCACTAAAGGATCCTTCTGCACGTACTCCGTAATGAGACTGGCGAATGAAGTATGGTTATATGTAGCAAATTTTTGCATCTTTAAATTCTTTACTAAATTAAACTTGAAGCATAAACTTGAACGCATGCATTCAATGGTCTCTGGATGGATTAAGAGTTTTTCTAGTAGTATTGAGCATTTATCATCTCCATTGCCTTTACTGATATTGAGCATATCACACTCAAGGTTTAAATCAGAAAGGCAAGAACATGTGTCACCACTACCGACACTTGATAACACCTTTGCAAAAAGATTTCCCTTAATCGCTGCTAGTTTTTTTCCAACATCGTCACAAACTTTAGGTGGGAGATGACCAATCAAATTGTGTTGAGGAATAAAATAATGAGGCAGATGTTTTTGTTTATAGCAGTCAATGATCCAGTCTAGAACATTTCTGATTAAGTCCATGACGCTGTCTGTAGGAGGAAATTTTTCACACATCCACAAGCAAGCAGTCTTTATGACATACGAGCTGAATGGTGTTGGTTTGACAGAATCTTCATACTTTATATACTTTTTCTTGATACATTTCAGAGTAAACATGCATTCAGCATATTGTTCATACATTTCAGTAATAAGCTCTCTCTCTGCTATGGAGAATGATAATCTCCATTCAATAGTATTCAACTTACTACCTGGGTATCCAACAGGAACTACATGGCATTCAAGACCTTTGACCTTGTCTATCAACTTCTGTGATGGCCAGTTGTTCTCTCTGTTTCTATTTAAAAATTCACTAGTAAAATCCGGCCATGATTGACATTTCAGGCAATGTACTACATCCAATAGACCGGTTCCAATATCTACGAAATTTGAATTATACCCAACGTTTATTGCGGGACCGTGTCTCATCTCATTTTTATAACTTTTCTCGAAATACGAGTTATGTGAATAAGTTTTCGCTATGAAATCACTGGTTTTCAGGTATCCATCTTCATTAATCATACATCTGAAATCCTTAGGCAGATATGCTTTGTCAGCTACCTTGAGCCTCAAATACGTAGGAGGCCTATTTTTAACTTGCTCAGCTATTACAAATGCCCCACTTTCATTTTTGGATTCCCACAATACTATTGGAAATGTTTGTAAACATACCATCAGATCTATGTCGTTTGTGGCTAAATGAGGAAAACCTTCATACACACTTCCAACAAAATACTGCTCTGGCTGCATTATTTGAATATTCGCTAGTATTGATGCATTTTTAAGCAATTCATTATCAATCCTACTAGTACAAATCCTAGGCAATCTTTCAATTGTTTCCAATCTGATGATTTCATTGGCAGTTTCGTCCATCGCTCGACGTTTCTTACCATGGTCTGTCATGGTTAAATTTGACTTGCTTTCATTAGGATAACAAACAATATGCAGCTAATAATAACGCTTTTGTATACTGTAACGATGCGACAATCAACAGGCAGATTGTTAGCTCAACTGTAAAGCACGGTTGGTGTAAGTTAACATATTGAACCATAATTAGCATATACAAAATAGCAGTTACGAGCCAATGATTATACATGGTCTATTGGTTACGCATTATATTCAGACAACAGTGGATATAATCGTTGTGTCTACACATGATTTCCATTGGTCATGCAAATACAATAGCTACAATAGCAGCACATCCTATGCATATTGTAAGAAAACAGTTTTTAAACGCAGAAGGTGTACACATATTGATTTGAAAGAAACTATTGATTTTAATGAGGCTTCTGAAATTGTTTTTCCACGTAAAATTTGAAATGTTAATTGCCTGTAATATAAATTTATGATCTTTTTTAACGAAATTATAGAGAATAATATGTTATTTTTAATTTTTTTAAACAAAAATGTGTTTCAATGGTCTTTTATTCATAAAAATTACAAATAGCTAGGAAATAATACCAGTACAAAGAAATATCAGTAGGAAAAATGCCATTAACAAAGGAATGATCCATTTCAAAATAGGGGTGTTTGTTAAGACAGTATAGTCAGGGGCTATTTCACACCCAGTTAATCCTATTCATATGGTAATTACTGGTTTTCATAGTATAATTAGCAAAGTACAGTATAAGTTATTTCTTTATTGTATTAACTAGGACAATTATTTATTAGGTTGTATTTATTTTACTAAATAAAATACCAGAGCATCATCATTTATGTTTGTTGTATTTGTTTTAAGTATCAAAGTACATGATTAAATACAATCTGGTTAGGTTGTATTTATTTAAGTAGTAAATACAATTTAATAATACCTGTATTTTTCAATGATGCCCATGAGGTTAAAGGCACATGTGTACAAGACCATAATAAAACCTGTGGCTCTATTGAGCAGAGACATGAGTAGTGAAAAAAGAATATATAAAGAAGTTGGAAGTGGCAGAGATGAAAAGCCTGCGAACGATTAGAGGGTGAAAAGAGAAGAGAGAATGAAAGACGAAAATATAAAACAGGAAGTAAAAGTTGTGAATTTGAGAGAAAAGATAAGAGAAAGCAGATTGAGATAGTAAGGACATATGAAGAGAAAAGAAGAGGATGATTTGGTAAGATGGGCACGGAGCATGTAGAGATGGGCAAAAGGAAGAGAGGACGACCTACAAAGAGCTGGATTTCGCTAGTATTTGGGGACGTACTGAGTATTCGGTACGATATCAGGTCAGGTAGGGCAAAACATCACTCCAATAATAATGCAATCTAATAATAATAATAATAATAGTTTATCTTAGTTTTTTTTTTATTTCATTAACTAGGCATAATTTATTAGGTTGTATTTATTTTGAGTGTAATCCAAAACTTGTCAGCCCTAGAATTAAATATTCACTTTTAAATTTTTATGAAAGTATTTTGCACAGTATGCCTGAAAAAAGCATGCACAGCTTAAAGGTATAATATTGGCTGAAAGCGATCGATATTTCTTGCTTTAAACTTAGTTTTATATCAATTTATTAGTTTGATTCTTTCTTAGCTGATGTAACATTTTATATTATTATTTTTGAAGACTTTCAAATACAATTTCAAGTGTATTTGTAGTTAAAAAAAGATCGTTCGTAATGACGTCATCACCGTAAATTTCGTTCGTAAAATCGAGAGTTCGTAAATGGGAAGTTCGTAATTGGGATATGTTATTGTACTATCAATCTAGGTGTAGACAACATTTGGTTTATGTACTGTTAATAATTATGTCTGAAGATATTTTCAAAAATTAGAGAGGTGGGTGGCGGCACATTTTGTTTTTTTTTTTTTGTTTTTTTTTTTGTTTTTTTTTTTGTTTTTTTTGTTTTTTTTTTTAAATTAAACACACCACCTCAGCTCATTCACTATTTCCATGAAAATGAAGAAATTGCAATAGTTAAAGTTGTACATAAATAAATAGGGGCAGACCAAAAACTACATGGCGAAGAACAATTATGGCTGAATTAGAAACAGAGAATCTGAAATGGGAATCAGCAGAGAAGATGGCCAAGTATAAACAGGTGTGGAACTTTGTTGTAGCCTTATGTCCCAAAGGGGATGAAGAGGACTAAGTAAGTAGTAAAGTTGTACATGCATTATCTAGTCTTCATTCCATGATGTTATCAACTTTTTAAAACAGCTACAACATCATAGTTTTTGAATATATTTTATTGAAAAAAATCTCAATAATTTGCCTTTTGTCATGAAGGCTATATTTCATTTAACAAGTTGAAATCGTACACATGTGTTCACAAGCCACACAACTACCTCTAATCCAAATAGTTATGTATGGTCGAATAATCAAGAACATACTAAAAAATTGTCCCAGACGACAATATTTTATATTGAAAATGAAATAATTACACATTTATAGTTGGACTCATTCAATATGGGTTTATTTATGCGGGTTTGCTGTGTTACCAGCCCATTTGGCTATCGATTTCATGAAGATGATGATATATTACTCCTCAAAAACGGCTCAAAAAGCTTTTTTTTTCAGTACTATTGACCCAAATCTTAGTTTTTCGGGCTTTACTTATGACAAATGAGAATATGTTTACAAGTTCAAATTTTGCAAGTGTATTATTTTGTGAAATTCTGCAATATCTTTATTTTGCTCGGAGCTATCTGCACTCGAATGTGCCCCCAAAGGACCCCAAAAAAGTGCTGTTTTGAAATCATAAGGCCTTTTTAGATTTACAGCCTAATTGCCGAATATATACATGGTCCAATTGTGCTTTTGTATAATGTAACATGGTAAGAGTAGACATTCGTGTTCAGCCAAACTTTCGGGTTGTGAATCCTGAAGCTTAGGGGGCCTATGTGTCATATAAGATAATCCCACGTTAAGTTTTTTGTCTATTTCTTAACCCAAGTATCTTATATGTTTTACTTGTTCGATGTTTTCTGTTGACGTAGATATTCAGGACATCAAAAGAACATATATTGTGGTTTCTAATTAGCATGACTTTTGTTTTAACTGCATTTATTTTCAACTTAGTTCCGACATTCTATTTACCAATATTTTCTAAAATAGTTTGTAATTTTGTATTTAATTCATCAACTTGTTTTGCTGACACATAAATAGCAACATCATCTGTAAAAATACTAAGTACCAAAATAAAATTGGACCCAAGACACGAACCCCCTGGTCCTTAATTAATTTTTTTGAAGGCCCAAATTATTTTTAGAGTTGATCTGACGGGCCAATGAAAACCTCAGCCGGGTTGAAAGCAATTGTTATACATCTGGGTGAAACCCTTTCCGCTAAGGCATTAGCAATTTGAAATTATAGGGGCCTAGTTACTTTTAAATTGTACTAGGCCTACACCAGTGGTCATGACCCAATTGGGAAATTTGAGTGTGGACCTGTCATCAGTTTAACAGTCGTCAGTCAAAAGACCAAAATACCAAAAAAAAAAAAAAAAAAAAAAAAAAAAAAAAAAAAAAAAAAAAAAAAAAAAAAAAAAAAAAATCCGCAAGTACACAGTACGGTATGCATGTACTAGCAAAATGTATTTTTATATACACCAACTTTTTATTCCCTGTAAAGTAAAAAAATGGTATTAACGAATCACAGTGAAAAGAACAAAGTACAAGCGGCACTGAAGTCGAATGATGCTAAACTGTATGACTTGAAAAGAAAGTTATTGACGAAACACAATGATCAGCAAAACCCAGAGCCATAACTTGGCGTCATATAAAGTCCTGTGTGACTTGAATTATTTGCAGGACAATTGAAATGTACTTTTATAAGCACTGTTCTTTGGTTCACTAGCTGTTTATTATCATGTAAAATAAGTAGGCTTACGGATGTTATTGACGATAGACCCCATAGATACCCCAAAGCGCCAAGATGTTATTAACATTTGGAGCTATATGAATTGATTATTATTATACTGCAATTATATTGCAAAATAACTTTAATTTAGTTGTGTTTACCTCTATGATTTAACAATGGGCTTCTTCTACCATGAGTCTCAAATCATGCATCTTTGCAATCGTTAAATTGTTAACATGACTATAATAAATTTTACTTCCTTTGGGCTGCTGTGTTTTAGGAGAGCTTAATCTGTATACCAATCTTGGGAGTTTTTGATAGATCCGTTTACAGAATTTTGGATCAGAGTGGGGTAACCCCTAAATAATCATAATGCGCTTAGCTAGGCCTATATACCTTGTGTGAAGCTCACAGTGAAGAATAGGACCACGAAAAGTACCCTGTGATCACTTTATTTTATGTATGTCCTACAGTAGGCCTATAACATCTTGCTCATTTTCAAACCGCCCTGTACACACGGATTGCATTTTCGTCTTTACCTTTCGGTTTTTGAATATTTCTATTTGCTCTAATAGAACATTTTACTAAAAAATGAGCGGAAATGCCATTTCTTACCTTTAACATGTTTCAATGTCATAGCCTTAATCCTTATATCTCCGCAAGCACTGGTGGTAGAGAGTTAATTGTGGTGTCAATTTGTTCGGAACATTCATGTTTCTATTTGGTCCAATAAATGAGTTAAAAAATTACCGGAAATTCCATTTCTGACCTTTTACATATTTTCTTTCTGTCTTCCTTTCTTTCTTTCTTTATTGTATACGCAAAAAACAAACAACTGGTATACAATAGGAGCCAAGAAATAGACAAGTCTAATCGAGCTTGGCCCCTTTCTTAACTATCCCCCTCAGCCCCAATAAATAAAATAGAATAAAATAAATATATAAATAAAATAATGAAAATAAATAAATAGGCATCAATCTTCATACTCGGAATAAAGTAATTTTTTCAGTTTTGAAAAAAATACATTCCTCGAGGTAGTCTCTCTTAACTTAACAGGTATTGTATTCCAGAGTTTAGCACCCATATAAGAAATTCTAAATTTACCTAAATTAGTTCGGCATTTTGATATGGCTAAATTATATTCGTAATTAAACCTTGTTGCATAACTATGACAAATATTTTCAAAATAATCAGATAAACTATGTGGTAATCTGTTATTAAATAA
>NW_022737916.1:78028-85614 GCF_011630105.1 Anneissia japonica
GGTGCTGCCCCATACCTCAATACCAAAAATCAAGTTGGGTAGAATAAAAGAATTGTAGAGCATAACCAATGTTTCCTCAGGGACACAGTGCCGTAACTTAAATAAAAAACCAGCTCTCTTTTTTATTTTATTGTTTAAATCAGATATATGTTCTTTAAAACTAAGGTATTTATCGAGTTTAACGCCAACAAAATAAACAGATTTACATTCAGAAATTAAGCTTGTATTAATCCTAATGGAACCAAACGTTGTAACAACTTTATTTTTTGACTGAAAGATTATATAATTAGTTTTATCGGCATTTATTGTTAATTTATTGGCGTTGCACCACTCAATGACTTTTTTAAACTGACAATTAACCTCATTAAGATCTAATATATTCCCGGAAAATGATTTAAATAAGTTTGTATCGTCGGCAAATAACCTGAAATCAAAAAAATTTGAAGAGCTTGGTAAATCATTTATATAAATTAAAAACATAACTACTCCCAGTGCTGATCCCTGAGGAACACCACAATGTATATGTAAATTATTTGAGACACACCCACCAGAGGAAACAAACTGAAACCTGTTGCTGAGATAATCAGAAATCCAAAATAGAGGTGGTCCCCTTACCCCGTAATGCTGTAACTTTGAAATTAAAATATCATGATTAATTGTGTCAAATGCTTTCTTAAAGTCGACAAAAATACCAAGGGCCACTTTTGAATTATCACATTGAAATAAAAGATTATTAACTAAATTAATTAACGATAATTTTGTGCTGTACTTTTTGCGAAACCCGTATTGATGCTTATAAAATATATTAAATTTTTCAAGGAAATTAGTTAGACGGTCATTAAATAATTTTTCAAGAACTTTGGATAATACCGGTAATATAGAAATCGGGCGGTAGTTCCCTATGTTATCCTTTAGGCCTTTTTTAAATACAGGAACTACATAATAGCCATTGAGTCGTGATTATCCATCGAACATTCATGTTTCTATTTGGTCTAATGGAACAGTTTGCTAAAAAATGGCTGGATGTTTGAGTAAATAGAAACATGGAGGTTCCAAACAAATTGGCACCAAAATTAACTCTCTACCACCAGTGGTTGCGGAGATATTCACGACTCTATGGCTATCATGTATAAAATATGTAAAAGGTCAGAAGTGGAATTTCCAGTATTTTTTTAGCAAACTCATTTATTAGACCAAATAGAAACATGAATATTCCGAACAAATTGACACCACAATTAACTTTCTACCACCAGTGGTTGCGGAGATATTAGAACCATGGCTGTCCATGGCTCCTAGGGTATACCTCGTTATGTCGTCGATCTCGAAAAGTCTACAATTTTCTAGAGGGCGTCCATCAAATGGCGGTGAACGGCGTTCATGTCGAACGTGTGCTGCGTCTCTATAACGCATGTTCGAGTTTCGAACGCAATTTTGTTAGAGTTCCGAACGCTATTCGATTTTTCAATAGAGCGCCCCCTACCTCGTGGTAGTAGTACCCATTATTCCTCCACCGGATTTACCTTTTCCGCCATCTTTAATTGCAACATCAATTTTTGTATCTACAGCCCCAATCGGGGCTGTAGATACAAAAATCGGAGGGACCCCTGCTCCTAAATTAACCAATCGGTGGTGGTACAGTTAACTGACATGGTCAGTCAATTTGCATACGTCAAGGACCCCGACTGTCCCTTGAACCGAAGCTCCTCACAACCTAGTTACGCCACTGATTTAGACAGAGGTTTTTTTTTTTTTTTTTTTTTTTTTAAATGTTGATGAGTTTCATATGACAAGAGCCATTAGGCCTATCCAAGGGGAACAAATACGTTTTCTATTGCCCAAGACCCTAATGGCAATTTAAAACCACCCTTAGCTGTAGAAAAGCCCCAAAAATGTCTCCTTACCGTGGTAGCAGCGGGAGGCATAGTGCATTTCGAAAAATGAAAAATGGCAGAGGGTTTTCTTAGAGAATGAAAATATGACAAATATATTACTAATCATAAAAGAATTTTCTTTCAAATTCCGAAGGGAACAAAGAAATCCATCAAGAATTGGCTGAGATGTGACTGTACAAATATAAAAATGACCGGTTTCAAAGCTAAACTCGGTGCAAATTACAGTGTAAATCGCTTATCAGCTGAAGTTCGCGCTGTTAAAACGAAAATATTGCACCACGAATTCATGAAGTGTTTTCTAATATAGACTAGCTGAACATTCTACAATATCTAACAGTGTTATTCACAACCATATTGAGTCTAGTGATGGTTTTTAAATCTTCTTAATTTCCCAACACATTTAAAGATGATTTACTTGTTAATTACAAATCCTTAATTTATTCCATGGCAACATCATAGGCCTACAGTAAATAATAGTTCACCTAACTGATACAATTTACTATTTAGGGAAGTGTAAAAACTGTTCATAAATAGTCTAAAACTATATTTATTATTCAATAAATATAGTAGGCCTTGCACAACATTATCTGAACTTTTTCATTCCTTGTTAAGAGTATACAGAAACACTTGGAACATGAGCGCAATGCAGTATTGTTTAAGCTACTGAATATTGACTCATGTTTCACTAAGCAAATTTTGTATTATGCCTTTCTTTGCTTTTCTTTTCATGAAGTTCTTCTTTAATCACCTCTGTAGTTTGTGGGTGATTTCTGGATATCACAAATGTCACTATTTCTGTTATAGTTGTTCTTTCCTCTGACCCAAGCTTCTGTTGCACCATATTGTCTCTAGTGATGTTTAACGTGTATCTCCATATATATAGTTATGATCAATTTTGAATGCTATTTCTCAGCACTTCCAAAACTTAATAGCACGTGCCTCAAAGATCTGTCTTAATTTTTGCCAATGTTTCTTTTACACCGTCACAACGTTTCCTTGAGGGATGACTAATCAAATTTTATTGGGAAATAAAATAATGAGGCAGATGTTTGTGTTGATAGCAGTCAGCGAGCCAATCCAGAACTTTTCTAGTTAAATCCATGAAACATAATTACTATTTGTGGAAATGTTTCACACATCAACAAGCAGGCTTTATATGAAAGCAGCAGGCTTTATATGAAATCGAGCAGAATGGTGTTGGTTTATCAGAATCAATGTATACTATGTAATTTATCTTGATTAATTTAAGAGCAAGAATACAATAGCATATATGGTTCATGCATTTCAGTAATGAGCTTTCTGACAGCTATGGAAAATGACAATCTCAGCTCTATTCAATATTATTCGACTCACTTCCTGTGTATCCAAAAGGAACTACTTGACATTCTAGACCTTTGACCTTGTCTAACAACTTCTGTGATAGCCAGTTGTTTGGCATCGGTCTAGTAAAAAATATTAGTTAAAGGCGGCTGGGAGGGGTTTGAAAGACATGCGAGCCGGGGGTGATAAACTAATAATTTTTTTTATTGGGCCTTACAATTATTTTTTGACTTCAAACGTGGGTAAATATTTTAATTTTTATTTTCTCAAATTTAATCTAAATTATATCACAGCAAATGTTGTTGTCAAAGTGCATAACTTAACGGCTGGGAGGGGTTTTAAAAGACATGCGAGCCCGGCGGGGGTGATAAACTAATAATTTTTTTTATTGGGCCTTACAATTATTTTTTTACTTCAAACGTGGGTAAATATTTTAATTCTTATTTTCTGAAATTTAATCTAAATTATATCACAGCAAATGTTGTTGTCAAAGTGCATAACTTAACGCTGATTAACGAATTCTGGTTACGTTAATTTTCGTTGTCAACGAAGTCTATTTTACGAACAAGTCGAATGAAAATAATACTCGACAAAAATTTGTACTCAACGAAATGAACCAGTCGAATAAACCCATGAAGTTGTTTTGACAAGCGCCCTCTGTCATTTGCGGGAATCATGGCGGAAGATCAACGCGCAACATTTAAAGTGGTAAACTTCTGTTTTATTTATTTATCTGTCATGAATAAGACAAGTGATAAACTATTAAGTGAAGGGCCCTTAAGTTTTAACCTTATAGTCTCGGTTGTAATAGGCCTAGGCCTAGCAATATTTAGTAGCCTAACAGGGCCTATTATTATTAAGAAAGGCCCTACTGTACTGACTGGGCTAGGCCTAGCCTAGCCTAGCCTCCTAGAGAGGGTCTAGGCTAGTAGCAGAGTAGGCTCGATGTAGGCTAGGCACATGGATGTACTATACTACTAGGCTAAGGCTATTGTACAGTTTCATGACTGCAGTTGGCTTCAATGTATGGGGAGTAAGCTTGGATCAGGTATAGGGTGGGGGGGGGGAGACACCCTGTTTTTAAGGGGACACTTCTGTGAAATGAGGGGCAATAGTGTCATGTATAAATTCCAAGGAAACCCACATTGGCACCAACGGGTACATTCCAGTCCTACCTTATGGTCAACTTCAGGAAGTAACTAAGGTTATTCACCCAGGTAGTTAATGAGTCTTAAACAGGTAGTTGATGAGTCAGTGATGTGTCATTAACCATCTTCTTGGAATCTATATAGCTACTCCCCTTTGGTCCCATATATATATGAGAAAGAAATTATTAGAGAGAAGGACACATAGAGGACACAGAGAAGGAGACAGAGAAAAACCATAGAGATGGAGATAGAAAGATAGAGAGGAAATGTTTTATGTTTACATTATAGAGTTCAGCACATTTTGTATATTTGATTGATTGTGATATACAAAAATAAAACATAACAAGGAACTGCATAACGTCCACTGAGTATAATTCGAGTTCTAACCTCTCTTGTGAATCAACATAGACCCCAACACGACAATAGGCCTACTGTATGTCTTTTAACAATACAACCAACCACAATTAAGGTGACACCCCTACTTGGGGACGGGGACACTTTTTAATTTCACCCTTATTAAGGGAACGTGTATTTTTTTCATAATTGTATCGAAACAACATTAGTCACAAAATTTAAAAAAAAATCATTCATATTTATATTTGGACACCTTTTGAGCAATAAACTTAACATTAAACCAAAATTCTTTCCATCCTTAGAATGGACATTGGATGCCTAGTGCATGTGTTACTCTGTATAAATAATAATAATAATAATAATAATAATTTTAACGATTAACCATGATTATTTCTTGTTCTGTGTATTGATATAGGATTCTGCACCCAAATTTTTAAGTTGGTAATATCTATTATTTATAGTAATTCTATCTTGTGCATCCAATAAAAAGCTCAATATTTATAAAAAGAATATTTATCTGGTCATTATTGCTCTCGAATAAAGAAAAAATATCAAGAACACATACAACCTTTGTAGTAAATACATTATTTTTTACATTGCAAATTATTGTTATAAATTTAATTAAAATTAAACTTTTTAATTTAATGAGCATTATAGGCCTGCATGTATCTTAGATTTGATGACGCATTATGTGCGTACACAACCATTATACATGCTGTAGGTAGAGTATAGTAGCATTTTTGCAACACACAGAATGTTTATCAATAGAACAACTTCAGGGGTATTTGTTTATCTACTGAACATCAAGGGTAACCCACCCACCCAGTCTATGCACTTATTTCCACTGGTGTCCTTCAGGTGGTGATTGGCTAGTCCAGCAAGAGGCCTATCCTGGTATTTTCCAAACAAGTGCATTCTTTACCATGTACATTAGACAGGGTTTAAATGACTCTACTGAGAAGCACATTTCAGTCCTCTAGCTGGAACACAAGGACAGCAGCAGAGGGGATTATACTGGTGCATATAAAAGTAAGATACATTAAAGCCTATTAATGTTATTAAAATGCTTTATAAATTTAATTAAGCAGGTGGAGGTCATTGCTAATGCTACAATGATTAATGGTAGACAAAAAAATACATATAGTAGTACGGTACCTATTTTTTTTATTCTAGAGTGCGTATTTTGTATTCTTACTGTAAAACCTGAAGAGATCCATAAAGTTTGAAAATTGAACACTATAATTAATTTTCAAGCTATTTCTGACACCACTAATAAATTCTTTGGTCTCAAAAACATGACACTAATATTAACAAAATATGACTTCAGATGAAAAAGTTATGACATTTTTCATGTATTTTAACTGCTGCAGGGGTCATTTTCCCCTTACCCCTCAATATCGTTTTTTGGCCCACACATCCATTTTTTCAACCAATTTTCTTTATAATAAAATGGTGTCAAAATGTTCAGGACTATACGCAGCTTTATTTAACACCTGTACATTTCATATTTGAAATATCACCCCTTTTTTGATCCTGTAAAGCCCAGCACTATTAAAATGAATTACTGTAAACATACAGTATCTTAACTTATTTTTGCAGTACCCTATCATTTCAAAAACCGAAAGGTCCACTGATTAATCTCAGATAAGAAAGTATAATACATACTCCAAGTATTGAAATACACGCCATCGTGTTGGGATTCAATATTTCGACATTAATTATGTCATCATCAGGAAATGATGATGACATAATTAATGTCGAAATATTGCAGATGATGACATAATTAATGTCGAAATATTGAATCCCAACACGATGGCGTGTATTTCAATACTTGGAGTATGTATTATACTTTCCTATCATTTCATTTATAATTATTGATAGGTTTATAAGACCTATGTGCATACAGTAAATAAATAAACATTTAAACTGATAAACAATAATGAAATAGTAGTCATTAAACTTAGACATATTATAATATGTTCAATCAAAAATTATGTAATCAATAATTTATATCAGAACCAGACAATAACCACCCAAGACAATAACCACCAGAACAAAAACCACCCAAAGTGGACTATACCTTTGTTAAAGTGGGGTGTGCAGTGGGGTGGACAATGTTGAGTGGGCCTGTTTTTATCTAGCTTTACAATAGTTTACACTGTGACTTCATTATACGCCTTTAATTCATTAATTATTTTCACATCATGCATGTAGCTTGTCCCTACTTCCTTTAAAAGTTACTGTAAATACAATCTAATTAAAAGAGAATATGAATTAAAAGCGTATAAATAGGAACTCACAATGTAAACTAAGGCTAGATAAAAACAAGCCCATGCAACACTGTCTACCCTTCTGCCAACTCCTCTTTAACAATGGTATAGTACATTTTGAATGGTTTTTGTCCAGGTGGTAATTGTCCTTTGTGGTTTTTGTCATACATTCAGTTATATAACTGAAATAAATAGGGTGACAAATACACATAAATACACATAAAATAACCGATAAATTATACTAAAATAATACACTGAAACTTTGGCCTACACAGAGACTGACAGACATGACTAATCAATAAATAATACCTATTAAAATGATACACTAAAAATAGGCATACACAGGCACATAATTATAGACATAAATGATGAATAATTTTAACTGGAATAAGCTTTAAAATATGCCTATTATTACATTAGGCTATTATATATTTATTTTATGTAAATGAGTCTACCAGACACTACTTAGACACTTACAAAGACATATAATACAATTTATACTTCGCCATGCCTACTACTACTATTACAGCACTACAGGGTTGATTGTATTGAGGTGAAAGTTGGTGTGGCACTGGATCAGATGGTGGTGAATGGATATATAT
>NW_022737916.1:85798-90456 GCF_011630105.1 Anneissia japonica
ATGTAGATAAGATGTTTAAAGTTTTAGATAAGGATAGGTGCTGTCTCTTATACACATCTAGATGTGTATAAGAGAGAGATATATATATATATATATATATATATATATATATATGTATATATGTATATAATATAGAACCAACAATTGAAATGAAATGATTTTTTTTTCTCTTTCTTACTGTAGGCAACCATTGATAAAATCCTTCGAATGCACTTCACAGATGGAAAGACAAAATGTAAGGCAGGCATAAGAACTGTTAACTATAAATATGGAGAAAGTTTAATGTCAAAGCAAACAATAACTGGAGATATTAAAGTAGCCATATTTTGGCACCAAAACAACTATAGAAGAAGTCAGTCCAATCTATGGTGCACAGCAGCTTACAGAATTAGGGGTGGAAAGGGGAGGGGGGTTGGTCATCATACCCTTTACTCTGAAATGATGCGGCAAGGATGATGGTTCTACGATATGACCCTGGATCGGGTGTTCTCCAGTTTAATGCAATTTTAATGTCATTTGCCAAATAAATTTAATAAAATAAAATAAAGATTATACTGTAACAGTTAGCTTGCTACTGGAATCAACTTGATATTGCCAAAGTTATGAGTAAAAGTATTATGGCTTCCATGTACTAAATAATAATAATAATAATAATAGTGTAGTTTTATATAGCGCACATATCCATTTAATGTAAGATGCTTAGGGCGCTTGATTTGATTTCATTTCTTTAGGCACGAGGGCCAAGGATATGCCAATAAGTGTTACTTAATCACTGTCCTACGTGGCATATCCATTTTAACAACAGGGGACTTAATGGACCAATACACCGGGGTAACCCCCTACACTTCTCGAATGATGTACCGGGTTCTTTAAAGTGCACACAAGCCAAATGCGTACACTGGGCCTACGGTTTAAAGTCCTTATCCGAGAAGACTTGTTCCACCACCGGAACCATTGGCGAGTGAGCCGTTCGAACCAACGCCGATATTAGAGCTGAAGGTCACGGTGCCCCTGACTTAACTGCTCGGCCAATCAACTCGCCTGAGTTGATATGTCAACCAATGACTTTCTTTGCCCCTAAAGTATATAATACAGCTCCACATTCTTATGATTTAACAATTCACGACAATACACTGGTTTTGGGATGGCAAGCCTCATTTATGCATTCATGCATGTTATTAATATTTTATTGTGATTTTTTTTAAAGTGAACAACGATGCAGCCAAGCTAACTGTTGAATTTCTTCGAGTGTTTGCTCACGGTAAGATAAAAAGCCAAATTGAACAGTTAGAACTTTAATTTAAAACAAAAATTGATTGGTCTTAGTTAATATTGCTTTGATTTTCTCATTTATTTTTCTTTAAAATTGTGAAATACAACTTTCTATTAATTTTTATCTTTAATCAATGGAAATCAATCTACAGAGGGCGCTGCAAGGGCTGCAGAGCAGTCAGGCTCTGAAGGTTCAACAGTGGTTGATTTACATCATATGGAAAAGATCTTGCCACAGTTGGTGAGTAATAAAGGCTTCCCTCCAATGGTCATTGTGTTAAGCCCCGCCCCTTGGATATTGTTGCTAAGGTCCCACAAAATGACTGTAAAAACATACGCAAACATGTGTGGTGGTTTTCCGATTGGGCAGATGTTTGATCAACACCTTGGAAAGGTCTATTAAGAACCACCTCCAACTAACTATCTGCAGCCACAAATGAAAATCTATCTTTATTTTTTATAATAATGTTTTTCATTTAAAAACAGTAAACTCCAAGTCCCAAAGGTGGTCAAGACAAGACTGGCAGTAATGGTGTAGGGTTAGAAAATAATATTTACATTTTATTTACTTGATCCTGGTGGTATCCATTACGATGTGACAATTTCTTCTATTTCTACTATTTCTAATTTTCCTTTAAAAATGACATTCTAAGCTGCAGTTTAAATATGTTGTTATTTGTTTTAATATGTTTATTTAAGAGGTGGATCTGGGTTCATATTTGGGGTGGGGTCAAAATGTTTCCAAAAAACCCCCCAAAAAAAAGGATTGTCCAGTGGTCCTCCCCCGGAAAATTTTGATTGCTAGATGGCGGGAAATGAGCTTTTCCGACTTCTGAGGAGTCTTTTAATGACTTTTAAGTTCTTCAAAATTCAAGGTTTCCCCCCTCTTGAAAACGGTCAGGAAAACTTTCTCATTCTTATTACAGTAAATAGGCCTATTATGTTTGTACATACATAGAAAATAAAAAGGAGTAGTTGCATGACATATTGTTTTTTCTATAAATCGATAAACCCCAAAGAGAAAGGGGATCTGGCTGTCCTCCCCCGGGAAAATTTTGATTTCTAGATGGCGGGAAATGAGCTTTCCTGGCTTCTGAAGTGTCTTTTAATGACTTTTAAGTTCCTCAAAATTTAAGATTTTCCACTCTTAAAAACGGTCAGGTAAATTTTTCTCATTCTTATTAGAGTAATTAGGCCTATTATGTGTATACCAGACATACAGAAAAAAATTGAGTAGTTGCATACATATTTTTTCTCCATGAATCGATGAACCTCAAAGAGAAAGGGTCTTTCCCCTAGAAAATTGGTTGGAAATGAGCTCTTCCGACTTCTAATTTTCCCATTGTAACAAAAAAAAAAAAAAAATCAGCTCACTGGCCCTTAAAATGTAGAATTTTGTTTTTTTGTTATTTGGTTTTTTTTTTTTTGCCCACGGGGGTCAGGACCCTGCTGACACCCCTCAGACCCGCCAATGTTATTTGCTTTCTTGTGTTATCGACATAACTTTCAAATTTACTTTATTTCAGCTTTTGGATTTCTGAGTAGTTCTTGCAGGAAGATGACTCTTAAAATGATCTACATGCAGCACATTCAAAATATGGAACTATTGAGAAGACATTTACTGCTCTTTGCATCGGGAATAAAATAGGCATCAAGTGACTAGGAAAGCAATGTACACAACAATTGGTTCTATGCGAACACATGAAAAGGGAATATTCCTAGTCGGCTGATTGCTGTAGGTTCAAAGACTTAAATTTAGAATACAATTTTTATGTTATTTATGATCTGTTTTTTTTTTCTATTATATTTATAAGTATGGGCCCACGTGTAGTAATATGCATACTTTTTATACAGTATATGTGAATGTGTGTAAGCATAATTTGTGCGTGAATACACATGTAATGCGTAGTGCATAGATTACATGCTTTTCTTTTTAATTTAGTTCTTGCTGTATATTTCTAAATGTTGAAATAATGTCATTTGGTCTCTATATGTATACCGATTTGAAAATTTTGTTTACAATGTGCTTAGGCGTTGACTTGCTTTGCTGAGCTTCGCGCTGATGTCATCGGATCTTTATCGGGCGGTGTGACTGTCTTCCCTGTCGAACAACACCCGACGACAGTGAGGACTAGTATTTGGTTTGTTGCATTGCCTGGCGGGGGTCTGGTGGCATCAGTTCGTGGTGTGGCGAGGTGGGTGTCATGGGGTCTTTGAGCTGATGTCATTGGGTGGTGCAGCTGGCTGGTGATTATGCCATACTCTATTTTCGGTAAATTTTATGTATGGTATTGGTGTTGATATTACGTGGAGCCTATTTAATATATTGTTCTACAGCAAAATTGCAAATTTTTTTTGTGAATTTAATTAAAAGTTGATTTTACCATCAAGTCCTTTATATTTCTTTTAAAAAATATAAGCTATTAAAATCATGTTTTGAAATAAATGTTTCAAAACATACAACTTGTGAATATGCAACAATTGTAAGGTTATTACTGTATCAGAGTATTTTTTTTTTCAAATAAATTAATTTCCACCTATAGTCATTTTCCTGCTGATTCTTTCCTTATGGTACCAAGTTATCATACTTGCTTACAATTTTATAACTGGAATGAGTGAATTATTGTGATATTATGTCTTAAATACCGTAAAACTTTTGGTGGGTTCTTTTCAAGATGGGCTTCTTTTTGAGGCTAATTTTTCAAAGTAAAGATGGGGGCTTTTTTTTCCAAAATTTTGTGAATTTGTACTATAAAACAATAATTAAGGCCAATGTAACATCAATCTGTATCATGGAGTGTATTTAACTGGCATTAAATCACCTAAACTACTGTATAGACTAAGCTTGATTGAAATTCATGTACAGTGTATGTACTGTACTATCTTGAAAAAAAGCCTATGCTATATTAAAAAGAGGCCCATGGGCTTCTTTTTGAGGCTAATTTTGCAAACTAAAGAGGTGGGCTTCATTCGAGATGGGCTTAATCTCGAGAATCTGGGCTTCAATTCAATTCAATGTTTTTGTGAGATCAGTCTGATTAAGGTGAATTGAAATCAATAACAGTTATAATTAAAGTAATAATAGTTTTAACATACAGTTCAAGTATATTAGTTTACATTTTCCAAATTCAAGTACATCATGTAATTATCTTTTATACTGATAAAATGTTAAACTTTTTAAGCTAGAAATAACATGATACAAGTGGTAATTCAAATCCTTAAACACATTGAAATCAAGTGATAGAGCAAGTACAATTTATGAAGTGGGAAATGATTTAGTCTCTAATTTTGCTTGGTTTTGAGTCCAATGTTAAGATTTTATGAGACTAGTGCAGACTCTTGCTTTTTATCTGTTGTATCATCCACATCATCCTAATTGTCATCAC
>NW_022737916.1:90749-115622 GCF_011630105.1 Anneissia japonica
CTATCTTGAAAAAAAGCCTATGCTATATTAAAAAGAGGCCCATGGGCTTCTTTTTGAGGCTAATTTTGCAAACTAAAGAGGTGGGCTTCATTCGAGATGGGCTTAATCTCGAGAATCTGGGCTTCAATTCAATTCTTAATGTTTTTATGAGATCAGTCTGATTAAGGTGAATTGAAATCAATAACAGTTATAATTAAAGTAATACTGTAATAATTATTATCATAATGAAATAATAGTTTTAATATACAGTTCAAGTATATTAGTTTACATTTTCCAAATTCAAATACATCATGTAATTATCTTTTATACTGATAAAATGTTAAACTTTTTAAGCTAGAAATTACATGATACAAGTGGTAATTCAAATCCTTAAACACATTAAAATCAAGTGATACAGCAAGTACAATTTATGAAGTGGGAAATGATTTAGTCTCTAATTTTGCTTGGTTTTGAGTCCAATGTTTAGATTTTATGAGACTAGTGCAGACTCTTGCTGTTTATCTGTTGTATCATCCACATCATCCTAACCATCCTCATTGTCATCACATACACCATCATCAGCATAATCCTCACAATCCTCATTCTCATTTCCATCATCATCATCGGTATCCGACCAGTTGGTCACCAAAACCAGTTTGTCGAATCAATTTCACCGAAAACATGAAATCCCAGTTTCCAGAAGCCGAACCGTTGTACGTACACTACTATTTTGAATAAATATAAAAATGGCAATTATGTAGGCGAAACCGAATGTAAACTCGGACTTAAAACCACAAAAAGAGTTAATAACCCATCAAAAGTGCTTCCCACTCACCGCTTATAATTCACCAAGCCATTAGTGATTCAGGCTCTATAACCTTAAGCACAATTTAAAATGTATGTATATGTATATATATATATATATATATATATATATATTGCCTATTAGCAATCATGATTTAAATATTATTACTATGATTTCTCGGCTGTGACCTATAAGCTTTTTTGTTAATCTGCCACTGGATATAATGATATATGCCCTGCAGTCGATTTCAGAGACGCATGCTGTTATTATCAACAAGGTCATTTTTGGTCAGGGTGCTTGATCGAGGAACCTATGGGTAGAGCCCCTAGTGGACAGGGGTCCCCTGAGAGTGCATAGGCGTTACGCCACTGCGCACGTCACATTGCTCATGGAATTACAATGGCGCGGTGTGTGCCCAGATTTAGCCTTATGGTGAGGTTACATTATCCCCTCTATCACTAGCTGTGTGAATGAGCGAGAATGAAACAAAATTTAATAATTTGGTAACATAATTCTGAACTGTGTTTGCTGGTGTATCCTAACCCACCGCCTACAAATAATGATTTCAAATATAAATAAAATTTCATTTCAATTATATAAATTTAAAGCATTTAACCATCCCATTACTACCCTGTTTATATTCACCAATAACATTTTATTTTTATTTTCCCCTCTGTCATTGTGTTTTTGGCAAAAATATTTGCTAAATAAGAAAATAAAATCTTGCTTTTATTTATTTTCCGCCCTCCTTGAAGTTTGCAAAACAAGGTGTAAATAAGCCTCGCCTTATGACTGGTAAAATGTACATTTCAAAAGAACAATCACACACATCATAAGTAAGGCTAACACAACAAACGTATTCATATATGTAAAAATTTATTACAGTACAGTACTTCCATTTTCACTAATTTCATCCCTTTTACACTTACAACAAAAGTGTAACAAAAAATGTACATATATAAATAAATACAACACTTTGCTTCTGAATCAAATCCTGATAAATTTACACAATTTTGCCAAATGATTCCAACAACAAAAAACTAATATTATTCATTATCTATGGCAAAAATAAACAAGATCCATATTTACATAATTTACATTTTTCTAGGCACAACAAAATTATAATAGTTGCAAAACATGTTGCATACAAATAATGAATATTGTTGATTTGCAAAACAGTACTCTTTGACACCCAAACATAAAAGTGTAATAAATTTGAAATACATATCTAATTCATAATACTGTAGTAAAGTAAAACAAAATGAACCTTCCTCATGTGATATCATGTAGAGCAATCTTGAAATTATCTTTCATTGTAGGTTTGCTTAAACTTTCGTTTATTACGCTACATTAGCCCTCCCCCAACTTCACTCTTGGTAGAGGTAAAATAAGTATCATATCTCCTCATGTTGCATATTTAGTAAAGGAAGGGAAGCATTTCCTCCACCTTGCATTGTAAATAGGTGAAGGGGAATGTTTTTCTTCCCTTTGATAAATTGCTAGATAAAGCACAGAACAACCCAATATTATGTTAAATGTCAGAATTATGAGAAATACAATTACTGTACCTGTTTTGGCACTACTATAATGAGTCCAATTTGTTTTAAAGAATTTATATTCATGATAATAAAACAAAATATAATAATTGTATTATAGTAATACAGTATTAACAATTGTGATAATGGATATAAGTCTAATGCAGTACCATGTTTAAACTCTTTTAAACTGTTTAACAGCATCATGTAGCTCAGAAATTCACGATTGGCGCACTGCATATTCAAGAACAGCAGAGCAGTGTTTTTTTATTTTTTTTTTCCAAACATTGTTATACAATTGATTCTATTAATGGCAGAAGACGATTTAACACTATATAGAAAGCACCCATAATTTTTTTATTTTTTTTTAAATAGTGGATATATTTAGGTCATTATAAACAAATGATGAAAGAACGTCAGACTTCAAATTTCAATGTTTACAATAAGAAATGTTTATGTCAAACTGGAAACAGTGACATAAATGTATCCACAGCCTCTTATTTTTAACCAAAAGAATATCATTATAATAAGGAGCTACATATTCTCTTTTGCACTCTTTTATACTCACAACTTTTGTGAGCCCTGTACATGGTAAAAGTTTGTGTGAGCCCAGCATATGTGGTAATCACATGATTAGCACAGGCTAACTGCTAATGAAGCATCTAGACAGCCCCCCCCCACATGCTAACTGCTAATGAAGCATCTAGACAGCCCCCCCCCCCCACCAATGCCATTTCGTACATAATGGGAAGTTTTTTTTAATTATAATTTGTGCAGGCAGTGAAGAGTAACACAAGAGCACAAAATTACAGTAAGTCATCATCTTATGATGCCATTTTAAATTTAACCTGACTTCAAATTAACATTAAAAAAGTTAAAAAACAATTATTTGTAAGGATAGTATCAAGAATTAATGTTTCTTTTTTTTCTTCTTGTGTTTCTTGTTCTTCGTTCTAATTTCTTCCTCATTTTTACGAACCTTTTTCTTGTGTTTATTTTTGTGTTTTTTATGCTTTTTATGTTTCTTGTGTTTCTTTGTTCTAGTTTCACTTCCGCTAGACTGACTGCTGTCGGTATCACTTGCACTCTCGCTATCTTCTGAGGGACTACTATCTGCAGAACTGCTTAAACTTTTCTTCCTTTCTCTCTCCTCTTTTTTCCGTTCTTTTGATTTTATTCGTTGTTGATGATCATTTTTTTCTCTGTGCACAACTGGTTCTGACTGGAATTTATTGGTAGGCCCATCCCGTTCATGCTTAACAGTTGGGTTTCTTTCCTCTATGTGTCTACGTGGTTTTCTCTGCTCTGGTTTTTCTCTTTTCAATTCTATAGGGCTTCTTTCTTTCTTTATTTGTTGCCTATCTGGGATTTTTCCAAGTCGATCATGTATTCTCAGTTTACCTTTGTTTGTAGGGGGATCCTGTTTTCTCTCTATAATACTTCTTTCTTTATTATTTCCATCACGTCCCTTCCCTTTCCCCTCACCTGCACTATTATTCTTTAATTCTTTTTCTTGCTTAGCAATTGATTTAACTTTTTTTTCATCAATGTTATCATTTCGTTTCCTCTTTTCTGTCTCTTTCTTTTCATCTGAAACAATGCTATCAGTCTTTTCAACTCTAGGTATTTCTTTACTCTTAGGCTTTCCATCTTTTTCTTTAGAGTCTTTCTTGTCTTTATCTTTTAATTCTTTGTCATGAACTTCTATGGTTTCATCATAATCAGGCTCAAAAGCAACCTCCTCCATGTCAGGCTCAATCACATTTAGTGAGGTTTTTGGTGAAGATCCTTCATCGCTAGATTCAAATTCATCCCGATCCCATTTCGATACAGGCACTGAGATGGTGATTAAGTCTTCACGAGGTGTATCTTCAATTACATGACTTTGTTGTTCTGGTTCTTTCTCAATGACGTTCTTCACCACCTGAATTTCTTGGGTGACCACATTAGTTGTGACTACACGTCTTTCATCTTGAGCTGGTACCATTTTGGTGACTTTACTAGACATGGCCTTTTTCTTGGGACTGTAGCCTGGAGGGCTTGTACTAGAGTAATCCACAACACTGACTGCAGACTTGAGTCCTTGAATGTTCTTGTCTTGAATTTCTTTGGTAACAACTTCTTCTAGCTTTGGAACTTTAGCTTCTGGTTCCTCTGAAACTACAGGAACTGCTTCCTCATTAGTCTCTCCTTGTTTGGAATGTTTTCTTTTTTTCTTCTTTTCCTTCTTCTCATGAACCTTTTTCTTCTTTTTCTTTTTTGTTTCTTTTCCATCTCCACCTTCTCCACCATTTTCTCCTTCAGACTTTTTCCTTTTCTTTGCTTCCTTCTTTCTCTTCTTCTTAAGTTTTTCTTCTTCCTCTGACTTCTTCTTTATTGCATCCTCGCTAATATCCGTCTTGACCTCCATACTATTATTTTCTGCTTCTTTTCTCTTTTCATTTTTCCCTTCCCTATCATTTCCATCTTCATGCTTGGTTTGTTGTTCAGCTGGTTTCCTCTCCTTATTTTCATCCACATCTTGGCTTTTAGGTCTATGACTATCACTGTCCCTACTTCTTTGTTCTCTTTCACTGTTTTCACGTCTACCACTTGGTTCACGCCTATCACTTGGTTCTCGTCTATCACCATGTTCTCGTCTGTCACCATGTTCTCGTCTGTCACCATGTTCTCGTCTGTCACCATGGTCTCGTCTGTCACCATGTTCTCTTCTTTCCTTTGGATCCTTTCTACTTCTTTCTTCATTTTTGTATCTTTCTTTCCTTCTGTCAGACCCATCTGGTCCTGATCTATAATCAGCTAATTCTTTACCATATGATCGCCTTGCCCTTGGGCTATGCGATCGTTGTCCTCGTCCTTGTTCACCATACCCTGGAGAGAGGTGACCTGGAGGTGGTCCATGACCTGGTGATGGCCTATATGGTCGATCTCTTGGTGGACCATGGGGCGGTCTATGATCCCAATCATCCTCCCATGGAGGCATCATTGGATAATCTGATGGCGGTCCAAATGGCCCAGGTGGTGGAATAAATTCTGCTTCATATGGTTGGCGACCATAAGGTGGAGGTGGTCCTCCATAATAATCATCATACATTTGGGGGTGTGGAGGGGGCAGTGGTGGTCGGTCATAGCGGTCATGCTCGTAGTACTGATCATAAGGAGGATACCGAGAATCAAAAGGTGGTGGAGGCCCTCTATCATAACGAGGTTCATAACGATAATCTGGTGGTGGAGATCGATGATATGGACCATATGGCGATCTTGAACGGTGCCTTTTCTGAGAATAATGTCTTGAATGGACAGGAGATCGATGTCTTCTAGGTGATCTAGTTCGCGATCTTCTAAATTGAGGTGACCTTGATCGTGGCCTCTGAGATCTATATCTAACAGGAGTTCTTGATCGAGGTCTGTTTCTTGTGCGAGAAACAGAACGAGATCGTTTCCGCTTCACAGGTGACTTTGAACGACCCTTTGAATGTGACCTTCCTTTAGAATGTGATCTACCCTTTGAGTGCGACCTACCCTTTGAACGTGACCTACCCTTCGATCTTGATCTTCCCTTTGATCTTGATCTTGACCTGGAACTTGAACTGGTAGTTGAATATGATCCAGCACTAGAACTGTTGCTACTGCTGGAGCTTGACCTTGCATGTGCCTCAGCTTCAGCTTTTTTCTCTCGGTCTCTACGCTCTTTCTCTGCCAATTCTCTTTCAAAGGCTGCCAGAGGATCCTCTCGATCACTAAAAAAAGAAGCATAGAAGGTATGAATGCAAGCACTTTATATCAATATTGAAACTGACAATGACATTGGAAGATCTATAATATTATTAATATATATGAAGGGTGTTTCGGGTATTTATTAAAAGTTTTATAACAATCCTGTTTAAGAGTATCATGGTTGAGTTTGATTTATGAAGCAAAAGGTGGATGTTAATCAAAATAAGGGTACTGAAGGTGTGGTACTAACCTTATTTTTTGTTGGTAATCCTGATATTCTTTCTGAGTCAATGGGCGCCCACCAGGTCCAACAGGCGGTCGAGGTACAGGAGGAGGTCTGATTGGTGGTCCTGGCATTGGTAAACCTGGAGGCAATGGCACAGGAATGCCTGGAATTGGAAGCCTTGGTGGAAGAATCAGAGGCAGCTGGGGAGGGCCTGGCAAACCAATTGGAACCGGAGGTTGTCCCAAGCCCGGAGGAACAACAGGTGCACGTGGCCTAGGCACATTTGGGGCAAACACAGGTACGCCAGGTGGAATAGGTGGTGGTAGTCTATTCTGAGGTGGTCTTGGTGCATGATCACGAGGACCAGGTGCTCTGTGACCTGGAGGTCCTACTGGTGGTGGGGGACCTGTCCCAGGAGGTAACAGAGGTGGAGATTTGCCTGGGGGCTGGTTTCCTGGAGGTACTGGCAACCTTTGAGGATGTAGCTGAATAGCAGGATGTGGGGCAGATATTGGAGGGCTTGTAAACTGTGGTGGCGGACCTGGACCTTGTGAAGGAGGCGGCCCTGAAACATATTGAGAACTAGGTACTGTTGCTGGAGGGCCATGATGAGGGGGATGTTGAGGTGGTGCATGATGGCCAGGAGGTGGTCCTCTATTAGTAGGTGGTCCGAAATTATTTTGATCTCTATGTGGAGGTCTGTATTCAGGATGTCCACCATGCTCTCTATTATTTGGTGGCCCACTGCCGGGGGGACCTCTATAAACAGGTGGACCATGATGATCAGGTGGTCGCATATGATCTGGCAATCCCATATGATTAGGTGGTCTTCTGTGATCAGGTGGACCCATATGATCATGTGGACCTCCATGATCATGTGGACCGCCATGATCATGTGGACCTCCATAATCATGTGGACCTCCATAATTATGTGGACCTCCATGATCATGTGGACCCCTGTGTTCCTGACGGCGATGGTGCTCTTGATATCCTCTTCTGTTATGGTGGTCATAATGAGGTGGTCCTCTATTGTGTGGCTCATCATCATAATAGTCTTCATCATCGTACTCATTGTCATTATATCTTTCATTGTGTCTGTTGTGCATACGACTATGATTTTGTGGACCACGCCTTTCCTGATGTTCATCTATATAAAGAGGAATAGATTAAGGACAATAAAAAAGGTGATTATACTCAATGCACTGTGATAGCTACACTTCGATAGCTACAACTTTGTTTATCCACAATATACAACTTATTTGCTTAGAACACTTGGATAGCAAAGTAGTCAATTATTTTATGATATGATATATTAATAAATACAATATTATTTTATTTTATTTACACATGATTTAAATAAACTTATGATGATTAATACTGTAAATAACAGGTGAAAATAAATTAATTACAACTATTGCAGTTGTGTATTCAGGATTGTAGTTTTGAATACAAGTTATGGATTTAATCACCAAACCCCAACTCACCGTATCTGTTCCTTTGCTGACCATCAGGTTGTTTCGCAAGAGTCTGAATAGAGCGGCCTGGAGCACTATTTTGATTGGGCGGTTGACTGCTGACCGGTGGCTTAGTTGCAACTTTTGGCTGAGCCTTTAGAGCACTCTGCTGCTGAAGAAGTTTTTGCCGTGCCAGCTGAACTGCTTGGGAGTATCCAGTATCATTTCTAAACTTAGCTATTGTCTGAAAAACGAGGACATGAAATTACCCAACTGTGACGAACTACAGGAAACGGGGGAGAAAAATGTTGGGGGCCATGTTTCATAAAAGGGGCAAAGGAGACGGTATATTCGAGTGACCACTCTCTACCTTAAAACAGTTCAAGTACATTCAACACAAGACTGAAAATACTCCTCATTATATATATTCCACTCTTTACAATAAACATTTTATGTATATTCAACACAAAACTGAAAATACTCAACATTATAGACAATGTCAGTGGCTTAGCCACCTGAGAGCCCATAGGTATTACACAACTGTGGAGGGAGTAATATATGATACTGATAATAATATCTAGGTTATCTAATAAGAGATTTAAGAGTTGTAAATACCTGTCTAAGTTGTTTATTTATGCTTAGGGAGTCAGGAGAGACATCAACTTCCTTACAATCAGGACACTGGTGTTCATCTGTAGACAGCAAAACCTCTCGAATACCTGTAATCACAAACATTTCAATTTATTCATTTTTTTTCCTTTCTGTGACTTTGGATTGAATTTTCGAATAGTCCACAGTCCTTCACACTAAAATAATTTGGTTCATTATAATCCTTGATCATTCCTTACTTAATATTTGTTAAAATTAATATTATCAAGTTTTATCCAATTCATAGAAATTTAAGTTGAAATATACCATACTTTTAAAGCTTATGTAAATATTTTATTAAATTCAAAACTCTTTTTTTGTAGAAATATTATTATGTTTGGTATCTAAAAAAAATAAATGTATTAGCTTCAAGGTGGAAACGATTGCGCAGCCGTAGTCATTGATTGCAAGTAGTGTGCATTGAGAAAAGAAGGTGCTCTCCATTTTGCCATGTTCAATTTTTTGATAAACTAAGCCTGCCGAGCATTTGGTGGCGGGGAACACATTAAAATTCAAAGGCATCGCGCAAACATTCTTTACTTGCTACGGCGGCTTTGTCCTTGGCCCATATGCATAGGGCTGCGTTTGCAGAGCTTTTTTGAGTGATCTTCTTGTAAATAATACCGCCATGGTTATACTGCCATATATGAAACTAACAAGTAACAGTTAGAAGAATAATCTTTGCAATGAAAACGTACATTCATCACAGAAGCTCTGTCCACAGCAAGGTATAACCACAGCATCTTTCAGGAGTTCTTTGCAAATTGGGCAGAGGAACTCCGCTGGAATGTCAGGCTCAATATCAAGAGGTTCATGGTTCTGTGAATTGTTGAAGGCTGGTGGACGATCTTTCTTCTGTATGGAATATGCAGCCCTGTGATAAATATGAAGTCATAGGTTTATTGAAAATAATTTATATATAATGTAATATTTATTTATACAAGGTTAATAATTACAGTATATTACCGTAAATGCTCAAATAAGCACCACTCTGGAATATGCGCCGCTCTCAAATAAGCGCCGCACCAAACCTGATTTTTTTCGCTAAGTGCCGCTCTCGAATGAGAGCTGCGGCGCCTGAAAGTATATATTACCGTGTGTAATGAAACAAATGCTTTTAAATACAATGTATACAGTGTTAAAATGAATGAATAACACAATGAAGACACAAGCATTTCTTTATAAACATTTATTCACGATGACGTAGGCATAACAACCGCCACGCCAATATATTTTTATAAGTGCTGCTCTCGAATAAGCACCGCACTGAAGCCTCCAAAAATGTTAAAAGCGCTGCGGCGCATATTCAAGCGTTTACAGTAGTAATAATAAAATCAGTAACATGGAGATAATAAAGTACAGACAACATAAGATAAACTGTTCAGATGTAAACTGTTATTTGCCAGTTGGCAGGAGAAGGCTGTGTTCAGTATGCAGTTCCAGTGGGGAAAGGAGGCTTAAGCTTCCTGTTGGGCAGGCCAAGGCCCCCATTGGTCACATGTTATTAGACTAAGAAAAAATTATATTTCTTAAATTGTGGATATGGTACGCACTAAAATGTCTCAAAACAGCTTAAAACTGCCCAGTTTTTTTTTATCCCCCTGAGCCTTGACCATGATTTCACCCCTACACCTTGCTGGTCTTGGTAGGATATTGCCTGTTCCCTGTTGGACAGCTTAGCACCTCCATTCCACCCTTTCCTAATAAGAAAACTCCTGGCACTACCACTGGCACTACCACTGGCACGAGAAACAAAGAGGATGTTCATATCTTGAAATTGCAAATAATTGATGGACTAGTAAACTCACTGCTCAATCCTTGGCACAACAAATTCTCCAGAGGGTAGCATTTTAGCGCCTTTTGCGTTTTCATCCGCTGGCCTTACAAAGCTGATCGGAATTCCTTTCATATCTTTTGGTTGAAATGCATTAATTTTTTGCTGATCCTAAAAATACAATTAAAAAATATATAGATTATTGACTTCAAATATGAATACAATTCATTTTTAAACAGTGAAGAGTGGCGGTTCAGGTGAAAAATGTGGACGCGACAAAAGTTGATGGAAGGGAATGGAATTTGGTTTAAAAAAACAGGGGATTGAATTCATTTTTTGATGAATTGGTATGAGCAAGAAAAAATAGTACACTTTGACAAAATATTATAGATTTATCAATTGTAATGTGTTTTAAATTATTAAGTATATGCATGTTATGTAAAGGATTAGTCATGTTACATATAGTTACTACATCCTTGTTAAAAACACTCTTTCAATATTTTTTTTTAGTTATTTCTTTTCTGCACTTTTACATTCATACGACGCATTGTAAAGTAATGTACTTACATTGTTTTTCGGACAATTTCTAACCATGTGTCCGGGTTTGTTACAGTTAAAGCACACAGGACGAGTACGTGCATGACGATGATAGCTGATAAAAGAAAAAATATTCAATCAAATATTAATTTTGAAATTGAGTTTTTAATAGTAAAATGTATTTCTATACACAGATACAGAGAGATAATTAAAGAAATCATTTTCATTAAATAAAACCTGTCATGAAGGAAGATCATTCTCATTGAAAGAGCATCAATGCATACAGCACAAGTGGTTGTGTTACCAATTAGCATACAAAATTCAATAAATGTCTAGATACACATGGTGGTGACTGCTTAAAAGATCTCTTCAGAAAACATTTGTTTTAATGAGACGATGTGTGATTAAATGAAAGAGGGAAGCTAGTTAATTTGAACAGATGGTAGCCAATCTGAACAGTGAAAAGACCTCAAACATCAATGCTGCTACAATGTATTACCAGGTAATGGAATGCTATTAATAGACTTTTCCCAGAGTATCAATCAAACCTGTCTAATAAGAAAAGCACTAGGATTACGTGTCCGTGTATGTTTTAACACTGTCGTCTTTTGGGACCTTAGCAACAATGGGGCGGGACTTAGCGCAAAGGTCCATTGCAACCCAGGGTGGGCATGATGGTTAACAGCGAATGGGGACTAAGGATTAAGTGAGATAATGTGACACAGTACTAGGTAATTTGTAATTGCTTGAGTGTACATTTTGTTACTCGGAAAATTTCCAGTTGGGTACCTTGGGGGTTGTGCACACCCACTTCCCCTATTGGATATAATTGCCATCCCAAAACCAACGTACTGTCCCTAAATATTAAACTGAGTAATTAGCATAAGAATATGGAAGTACTGTATTACAGGGGTGGGCATAAAAATCAGTCAGAGGGCCAAAGTGAATTTTGGTTTTTATCACAGACAGCCGCAACCAAACTTTGATGGTTCCAGTGTGCTTCCAAGAACTTTCATGTAATGCTTTTATACCACTTTATTCTCAGTTTTAATATTACTTTTTATAGATAATCGGTGTCGGGCCGTAAAGAACAATGTGTTTTCTAGCCAAAGATGGCTGGCGGGCCGCACACATAGGGTTTTAATTCGTTTTTGTGGGCCACAAAAAAATCTGTCAGGTCGCATGCGGCCCACGGGCAGCACTTTGCCACCTGTGTCTTTGGAAATAGTAAGTAGATTCCAGTCAATGACCTATAATTTTAAAGCTGATAATGTGGAGAATATGAATATATTAAAAAGTAAATTTTCTTGTTTTGGTCACTGATGATAATTTTGGTATGGCAAGCCACATATGTCACCGATGCAGCCAGATACTGAAACAATGTACTTACTTAGAAGGATCATACTCCAGGCCAGACTGATATACTGCCGCATCTATCTTGGCTGCTTCTGACGCATCAGCGGCTGCCAGATCAGCTACCTGTAAACATAATCAGAAACGAATCTTGTTAGTGTTTAAATATAATAAACTTGGTTCTTATAGTCACAATATTCCATCAGGCCAACAAATAGCCCCTATAACTTAAGAATTAAAGTAGAGCAGCATATATTTAATAGAAATTGAAATTTATGTACATAAAATAATTAAACACAAATTTTATGTTATATAACTTTTGCTTAAACTTTATGGGAATTTTGCAATATTTATTTTCTTGATGTTTTTCTTGTACTAATTTACATCTTTTGAATTTGTTTTAATTAATCTTGCAGTACTGTTTACTTGTTTTAGTCAATCATTTATGCTGTTTTAATTAATTCCAATAACGATGAAGTGTTAATTGTTTTTATGCTGAATTTAACAAAATAGCGAGCAAAAATAAAGGTGCCTTTAAAATGTGATACGGCAAGTGAAAGCGCATTTTGCAATAATTTTGGATTCCTTTTTTTCCCCTCTTGATATACTTTTTTGATGTTCTATTATTGACCCCTTTTTGTTTCTTTTCCCCCTAAAGGCCTGTTTATACTTCAACGATAACGATAAAAAAGCTAAAAAGCTTTTTAGCTTTTTTATCGTTATCATTATCGTTGAAGTTTAAACAGGCCTTAAATCAATGATTTTTTTAAGTGCTGTTTAAATTTTACATTTTTGATGTTGAATATTTTCACCTTCAAACCATGTTAATGAAATTTATTAATGTACACTTTGGATGTTTTCCCCTTAATTTTGGTGTTTGTCTTGTATTTTAAATGTTTTTATATATTCTTGTACTGTAAATTGTCTCATCCAATCACTAAACCGCTGTTCCGTGACAAAACAATGTAACTTGAAATTTTCACTTTTGAAGAAAAATAGAGTTAAAGTTTGCATGTTTGCAAATTGGTAATAAATTGTCGTACCCTTTTGAAATTTTACAGGATTGCATTATCTATAGACATTGTGATTATACGTAAAATTATGATTACAACCGTTCCTTAATTGCAAAGTAATTAGTGATATATTTACAGATACGTTGTTTTGCCTCGGAAACATGTCAGGATCTGTATTGTTGCAATTGCGACATATTTTTGGAATTTATCACTTTTGGGGCAATCATATGCATTATCTAGCTTGTTCATACGTCGTTAAGATTATTGATATTAAAACACCGAAACCACTTGATTTTAAGTTTTATGCTTAAAGATAGGTGCTGCTATCTCCGAAACAATCTCATTGTTGAGACCTAAAATTTTCAGACATATTTAATATACTCCCAAATAATATTACCTCAAAATTGACAAAAATGTCAGTTACGTTGTTTTGCTCGGGACGGCCGTATATATGTACGATTGCAATAAAGTTCAATTTGTATTTGAATTATTGTATCAATCACAGTATACTGTAGTGCAGTAAAATAAATATTAACTAACCTTACTTAACCGTTCTACGGCTAGTTGATGTTCATCCTGCAATAAAAAAATTCACAAAAATTGTTACAAATTTACCCCCCTCCTTGACCCGCTTGTAACCAGACCAGGGAGGTTCATGAAACAATACACATTAAATCAAGAAAACTAACAAAAATATGGTTGAAAAATGAATGTCTACAAATAGAAAACACATCAAAAGTGTTTTGTCATTAAGGCATGTTAGCTGTTCTATATATCATAATTACATAAATAAAAACAATAAGCAATAATAGTTGATGAATATTTAATATTAAAACGTTATAACCAATGAGTAAGTCTATAACCAATAATGATGGATGGAAATAATAATTTAAAAAATAAGCAATAATAATAATTGAATTGAATTATCACCATTAACAACATTGTTTTTGGATATTTTTTTTAAAGATGGTTAGACATTTGAAACAATTGAACAGTTTTTAATGTTCATTTTCAGATTCTTTCTAAAAACAAGTACCACCCCTGAAGGTGAGTACAGTATTATGTATAATAATTAAGCATTGGTGGATCAAGAATATATTATCAGGGAGAAAGCTATCCAACACAGGACTAAAACAATTCTGTCAGGTTCAAGAGAAAAGTTTCTTAACACCTAGAGAAATTTTGCAAGATTAATTTCATTCTTATACCTGTTTAGTGTATTCAATCCAGAGATGCTGCACATAGCCTTATTTAGATTGTTGTACACTTGATGCAATATATCAAAAGACAGTCACTGAAACAATTATTTTTATGTCAAGAAAGACATGTGTCCATTGGTTGGTTAATTAATAATAAATGATTTCTGAAACATTCAGCAAACTGATGGAGATCTCATCTGTTAACTGCATTTTGTAAATATTATCCACTCTACAAATCTATTGTTTTATAAGTTATAAGATTATTTTACATACTTTAGAAAATTTACTGTATAAAAAAAGTTGACTTTTTATAATAATACACACAGAATTCTTGAAGATAATACCTAGCTCAGTACAGTTAGGTTAAATTTCATAACTTATATTTTTTCACTACCTACTAATCTATAATGTGTGAAGGAGCCAAATACCAATTAATGCCATACCTAAGGGGGTGCGTTGTGTTCGTAAGCTGGGAATTAATTATCATCGTTAGCCAAAAGGCCAATCATTACTAGTGCTGAAAGGATAGAGCTTCCTGGGCCAGTGTCTTGGAGCCGCAACCAAAAATGTATTTTTTCTGAAAATAGTCACATTACCTACCTATTGTACTTTATTATGTCCATAATCATTTAAATTAAGCATTTAATATTTAAAAGGTTATTAGCATGCCATTAGGAGCCTCCGGTCAAGGTCTAGGGGAAAACAACTGGTGGGATTAAAGGGAGGGGGAACACCCTTGCCACAAAGGTTTTAGAATTGGCAAATTTTTTTAGTCGACAACGCCGGCAATATCAGAAGGAACAATTTTCCACGACAACATGAACCTCTAAATTGTGCCACCCCTGCTTGCAATATATGATGCTCTCTTTACGCATTTATTAAGTCATATTAAGTCATGTCTAGAGGAAAAAGATCTGCAGCTTACGCGATTAACATTCACACCACACGACCTAATAGCAATGTATAAAATTCAATATCATGCATTGCAAACCTACCCCCGTGCTCCTCCAAACTCTGGCACTCAGCACACTAAATTAAATCACCGAGGGGCATGTACACTTTCGACTTACGGTGTGCACACGCAAGTGTAGTCACATAGCATAAAAATTGTTTCAAACATACAGCATTAACTCGCAGCTGGCATCAAAATGTGCTCGTGTCTGGTAAGTTTTTCTATTAGAGACTATCTTTGCACTGTATGTGAAAATGTCGACCGATTAGTATTTAGCGTCAATTATGTGTTACTGGTTACCGAGGGGCATGTACACTTGTGACTTACGATGTGCACACGCAAGTGTAGTCACATAGCATGAAAATTGTTTCAAATACACAGCATTAACTCGCAGCTGGCATCAAAATGTGCTTGTGTCTGGTTTTTCTATTAGAGATTACTTTTGCACTGTATGTGAAAATGTCGACCGATTAGTATTTAGCGTCAATTATGTGTCACTGGTTACCCAGGCCCGTATCCTGGGGGCGCGATGGGTGTCTATGCACTCTACAGATTGGAAAAATTACTATTTTCAAGAAAGTCGAGAATGAACTGAAAATAAAATTACAATTTTCCAGTAATCTATCAAAATTTAGTAATGAAACTTGTTCATTACTTCAACAAGGGGATTAACATATTGTCTGTACATATTGAACCGAAATTGAAAAAATTGTGGGTCATAGGACTACTGTTTCAGAGCTTCCAGGGGTATTCCCTCAGGCCTTTACCTGAAGAACCAGACGATCCCCAGTCAATTCAGATCATAAAAATTATTGAAAATAGTAGATAGTCCTACAGTTAATGTTTTCAAGGAGTACGAGACCGACAATTATAAGCCTGCAGAACCCTTATAAAATACAGATGGGATCCAAATGGCTATGACTCCTTCACCTTGGCATAGATTCTAGGCGGTCCTTTGTAATTTATTGTTTTAAAAGATGTATTATTTTTTAAATATAATTGTAAATAAAAATATGATATACATTTTTAACTATATATTATCAAATAATACATATTTATTGTAGCAGTAATTAATGACTAAATTAACCTAAAATAGACAATTGGTTATAATTCTCTCTTCTTCCTTTTATATAGTTATGTATATTGTATGTGATGAATTTAAATGTTTTTCCATACTTTTTTTGTTTTTATAATGATAGATTGCAATAAAGTTCCTCGTATTGCCGAATTTTGTATCTCACATCCCAGTTTCTGTTGCACAACTGTCCAACAACTTTCTTGGGTTCTTTGCCGTGTTCACGCCGAGCATGAAGCTGCAGTATGCTTGAGCCGTGTCTTGCAAGCCTAGCTTTTGCGTTAATTAATGTCTATTTTTAGGCCAATAATATTAAGCTTAAGATTGGTTCTAGATGTGCCAGGCACACTCTGCAATGGCGCAAGTCCCCTCTGATCCCCCTGTGAGCGCATAAAATTGTGATAACATCTGCTGATTGTCTGAGTGGATTTTTGCTGCGAAGCAGCCAATTCATATTCTTGACAGCAATTTGACCTCTGAAAGGTCATTGTTTGTCAAAAAACAATCGCCTAAGACAACTGAAAAGCGGAGTTCCTTCTTTCGTTCTACCGGGTAAAATAAATTACTTTAGGCGACGTTTGTAGACTAACCTACTCGTACCAACGTCGGCATGTCGAGACACTGGAGTACTATTCAGCGTTTTTACTATATTTCTAGGTTTCCTATTTCTACGTTTAATCGGCTCATGTCTCAGCCACAATATTTTGAGGCCAATATTATTTACGAACCCAGTTAAACTTATTCACTAGCCTATTTCAACGTGCTAATTATTACATTTAGGCTTGTTGTAGACTGGCATAGTGTTTTCGGAAATAAATACCATTTTATACACATGCGCAGATCAATTCGCCAGCAGCGAGTCATCGCCAGCAGCAGCGAGTCGCCAGCAGAGATGTCACTGCAGCAAAACGCTATTGTACACGGTACCAACGCTGTTCTAATATAGACAATGGGTCGTGCTCATATTGTTTGTTATATTTTTATTATTCATTATTTTCACTTTACTCGCATAAATAATTTTGTTCGAAGAACATTTTATGCAGTTGTACTTCGCAGCATTTCACTTGCAATTTGCAATTTCTAGTTATTAAAAATAAACTGTTGCATTCATTGTGTGAGGTTTTCTATGAAATTGCGCCGGCTGAATTTAATAACAATAATAGGGTTTATTTTGTTTGTCACATGCCGTGTTGTGCTCTACACATAACACATGCCTTTAAGGCCTGTTTATACTTCAACGATAACGATTAAAAAGCTAAAAAGCGATTGTTCATATAGAAAACAGAGAAATAAGATAAGTTTTTACACTAGGTCGATTCAATAATGATTTATCGTGTATACGATAACAAAATAGTTTTAAAAAAACCAATCAGATGACGTCATAATCATGGAAAAACGATAAAATCGTCGCTAGTACTACGATTTTAATGTTTTTCCATGATTATGACGTCATCTGATTTGATTTGTCAAAATATGTTGTTATCGCATAACTGATAAATCGTTATCGAATCGTTCTAGTGTACAAACCTCTCTTATTTCTTTTATTTTCTTGAACAATTGCTTTTTAATCGTTATCGTTGAAGTATAAACAGGCCTTTAGTGTGTTACAGTATATCAAGCTCTGTCCACAGCATTTTCCATGACAAATAGGTATGATGATTACACCCACGATGATGCTTAAACACACGTAATGGGCAAATCACAAATACAGTACAAGTATTTGATAGTGTGGACACAGTGTTACTCTAAATATTCTGGCATTCTATTGAGTTCAACAAGTACTCTTTTTGCAGTGCAGAAAGTCTACGGTAAACAATCTTTTGTTTTCTACTCCCTTCTATTCTATTTTCTGCATAAAATACCCTACTGGATAAGCTGTGTGTGGTTTGGTATACGTATGTATAAGACCAAATCACACTACGTATAAATAACCTATGACTAGCCTAAAAACAATAGAATATTAAGCAAATTATCTAACTGTAGAAAAATCCTAAAAAAACTTGTCAGCTAATGATTACTGTATATATATATATATAATCCAATGGAATCAGCATTAGATTTGAACCTACTGTATCCTCCTACGATTTGAATTCTTAACACCTGGCCAGTCATGTGGAAGTTAAATTATTCCCTACAATAGTAGGTCTAATAGAACTTATATAAATCCATAATGAACTGGGATCTGTCACAATGTCAGTGAAAGTGCAAGCGAAATTTGACAGCTATAATATAATGGCAAAACTAACATGGTAGTGCTAATTAACTAATCGACACATGCAGAGTACAGCATGTGTCCATGTGACTAGGTAGGGTGCTGTTACATACAGTGGAACCTCGATTCTACATGCTTGGCCAAAAATGGTGTACATAAATTTGTAAAATTGAGGTCGAGTAAATTTGTCCTTGCATGTATTACGTACACAGGTGCATGGCAAGAATAGGCTATGAAAAGTACTGTACATATAATAATACAAAATTATCGAAAAATATTGATAACCATGCAAGACATTGCATAATGCAATGCTTATCATGTATACATAACACGGTGAATACAGTATGGTAACTGTACTGAATGTGTGTAAAATTTTTTCCTAAAATTGGGAAGAAATTAACCTGAAATTAAGTGCGCAGCTATGCAGTGAAATAAGGCCATTACTCAATAACATGCAGATTGCAGGGGTAGGTTTAGAGGGGAACAGCCCGACCCCCCCCACCTTTTGGAAGGTAAAAAAAGGGGAAAAAAAAGAAAAATGAAATTGATCGCCAAAAACGCCTCTCAGATTATTTTCGGCCATCTAAAACACATACATTCTGCTGGGAATTCTAGCGGGTCCCCTAGAGTAGTATTATCTTGATTGGCCCCACTTTCGGCCCCCTTTTGGACATCTCTGTATCCGCCCCTGGTATCCCATTCCTAGCCTCAAGTACCACATCCAGAAGTAAACAAGGCAGGCAAATTTAGATAGTACTGTAACTATGCATGCCCTTTGATGTTTCCCAATAGCACATGTGAAAACCAACATGTGATAATCAACCAGGCATGGTTGTTGTTATTTCAATTGTTACTGCGTATTGTTGAAAATTACCATTAAATACACAACTAGACTCCAGACAGATAGGATGCAAAAGTACACCATTTATTAAAACGCAAAACATTTTATTTATACCACAAACATGAAGGTTTTTATGCACTGACATGCTTAATGTAGCTAAGTATTCAACGATGACGTCATCAGCGAGATGGAGTGTATCTAAAATCATGAATTTGTAAAATCGGAGTTCACAAATTTGCGGTTTCGCTGTACAGCCTTATCAGTTTATTTGAGATCTACCCAGGTTTCAATTGGCAGGTAACAATTTTTCAATTTAAGTCTTGTGTATCTAGCTTGTGTGATTATTGCATTGGGACGCGTACAAAAAGTTGCAAGAGCCAATGGCCTAATAGATAAAGAGCAATTTAAACAAAAACCACTGAGATTTCTAAGCCAGAGGCTGCAGACACAAGAGACAACACTAGTTTCCTGTACATTTATTTCAAGAATGTATTAAGTTTAAAATGAACGTTAAGGTTCATAAAACCCAATTTAATCAACATTAATCATAAAACTTCAACCTGTCAATTCACAAAGTATCACATCATTTAAACATGTTAATTACAATTTAGAAACATTTAGAAATTATATAACACAGTTTTTCAAATCACTCAAGCATGCTATGCAGACGGCCAAGGTCAGTAGAGTTTAAACATCTATCCGCATTGATAATAGCCAATCATGTACTGTACCATACTTCCAGTCTGTTGTTCGCAAAGCATCGACTAGTTTTGCAGACATCTCACCCATACCCAGGACACTTACCAGGTGGGTCATAGCTCACTATTTTTACATCTTTTTCTGGTGAATGCGAATGAAGCTTGCCAAGTGTTGAATAAAATATCACAAGTTTGTAGGAATATTTATAGCGAGCTAGGATTCATGTAAACAACAGCTTTATTATCACTACTGATGAAAATGGTAACGAAGTAATTAACTAAAGGATTATCGTAGTAAACTGTAAATTTGATCAATGTCACAATGGAGGTAGAACCATTTATTTGATATTTTCAAATCTTTTATAAAAGCGTATGTTCCAGACTTTACCATGTACGGGATATTTTTAAGGTGTTGTACTACGGTATGTGTCTACTGGTTTTCAATTACCAGTATCTCCATCACCCGAGTACTATTGCGACTAAAGGTTATACAGCAGTATCTTAACTAAAAAATCTATTTTAAAAGCAATACAAAACTATGGAACTGAATAAAATGATTTAGATTAGAAAATGCATGCAGAATACCACAATTAACAAGTTCATGATGAACACAAGAATGTTCATCCTTCCATCAATACTATAAAATTGCTTATGTACCTTGTTAGTGATATCACTATGGTGCACAGTAAAATATTGTCCCCCATCTTCTTTTACTAAAGTACCTGTATCTCAACACAATGGCATGCATTTCGATACTTGGAGTATGTATTATATTATCTTGTATCTCAATTCAAGAGCAACTTTAAAAACTGAACATAGTAACTTCATTAAATTTACCTAGTCTGACAAAAGGAATTGCAATTAATCATAAGGCAACAATTGTTATACCATAATTACATGCCTATGTTAACAAGCCATGAAATGCTTTACTTCTATCTGGATATCTAGAAATAATTTATGACAATATTGTAATGAGCAAGTTAAGATTTCTGGTGTCAATATCATATTGATTATGATTTTGTTTTGTTGTTAAAGATGAATGCAATGACAAAAGCAATGCTGATGGTGGTGGGCAATGACGATGACCAATGACGACAAATATGACTGGATGACAATGAATGTTGTCAATAGTGATGACACGATAATGATGGTTACTGAACTGTACTGTGTATTATTATTGATAATGACTATGATTATGTAAATTAAGCCTATACATATGCTCTAAATTTTCCATGCTGATTTTTGTTAATCCGAGATTAAAAAACATATTAATACTGAAAATAACATTTTGCAAATGATACTGTACTGCATAGAGTATTATTCATAATTTTTTTTTCATGAACCAATGATTTAACATTATGACGTAGGTGTGGTTGCTAGATTTTGACCTCAATCTGTTGACCTCAATCTGTTGACCTCAATCTGATTTTACTATTAAATTCCTAAAATGGGGTTTCCCATTTTAAAAGATTACCTCAAATATATAGCTGTAAGCCACTATATTTCAGATCATAGTTTTGGAATTTCTTTCCCCCAGTTAAGGTCAACTGTGTTAATTCACAAGACCCAAGAGCTTTCCATTTGCGATGACATACAGTAGAACGTAACGACATGTTAATTTAACTGCGCATGTCTGCACGAGTCTACAGTAGGTTCAGGCCAGTACGAGGACTGTATTGTATTAAACATCGGTGTGTCAGTCTTTGCGTTTGTGACATCTCTACGCACACGTCGTAAAATCGATTTACAGTAGAATGTACACGACGACAGTTATGGATGAGTGAATTCGTTGTACATTCTCCATCAAAAGCTCCCTAATAAAGCTCTGTTGGTATTACAGGCAAAATGTTAAAATTGAAAGGTCAGTTTCTATTACTTCTCCAAGGAGTATTTTCGGAGCCTTGAGTACTGCTCCAGTGGATTTGTGTGCTTTATAAATAATATTATTATTACAGTTAAACTTGCCCGAGTCGACTTTGCCTAACTCAAAGTCGAACTTACTTGACTTGCCAAATTGTTGTGCTTTCCATTAATTAACAATCTGTAAATTTTATCTAAGTCAACAAGTTCTCAATGGCATTTTGGATTCGACTTAGGCAACTTTAACTGTATTATTATTATGCTCGGATTAACAAACATTAACATGAAATATGAGAATGATTTTAATAAAGAGTAACTAATAATTGAGTTAACTAAGTTATTGATTGCAATGACGTTGTTGGTTAGGGCTCGATACTACTGTATATAAAATACGATGATGATACCAATTACCAGAAAAAACATTCTACCCGCAGATACCATAGCACATATAAAAGTGTTACATAAAATTAGACTATAATCTCAAAAGACATCCTCTTTCGAGAAACACACTACTGTCATCAATGTATTGTGAAAATGCAATCTGTATTCTCTTAGTATAGTAGTAAATTCAGTGTAAAACATAATAATATACTGTACTTTATATGAATAATACAAAAATGACACGTAGAGAAGAAAGATTAATATTGATTGATCATCATCCTGTATAATAACTATTATACTAAAGTATTTATAACAACCATCATTCATTCAATTAATATTCAAGTTTTTATTTTTTTATATATTTTTGTGAATCACACCCACTTCCTCTGAAGAAATATCAAGATATAAGAAATTATACGGGGAAGGAAGCAAAAATATTAGCATAGCTACTGTAATTATATTTATCCTGATTACTCTACAGTATATTATACAACCCAAAAGATTAACATACTATTTCTGAATCATGCCACAACTTATAACACACAGCCACTTCTTTTTTTTTTATTGAGAAGTAATTTCACTCTAATGAATAATTAATGCATCATATTAACCTCTATTGCAAACACAGACATGTTCAGTCTAACTATGAATTTACTGAAAATCCTGCTATTTAAATGACTTGTTAATATCTATTTAAATTACTCGCTACTACATGTAATTAAATTATCCGAGTCAATGAGCTACTCAAAAATAGATCAATGTAAAATGTAATTTCTGCACACTACAGTTTTGACTATTTATTTCTCCAAAATATTATTATAAGCTATAGGAAAAATATAAAATCTCATTTTAATTATGGGTATTGCTAAAAATAAATGTCCTCAACATATTTTGTTCAAAACTGGTTGTATGTGGGATTAATGAATACAATAATAAATGTAATCAGCAAAAAAATAAAAACATTTAACTTAATATTTATCAAAAAGGAGATAACGTGCAATGCATTTATTTCCGAACAGAACATATAGTACATAGCAATATAGTGTACTTCATTAGTTATAATTCCTAAAAATATTAAAATATCTATAAGAGCTTATTTTGCCATTCACCCCCTTCAGTAATATACTGTACAATAACATGTCCCTTACTGGGTTATTTTTTGTTTGTTGTTGCATAGCAACAGTAATAAAAATGCAAAGCAAATTGAGATATGATCTGCCATTGTGATAAAAGTGTGATTTTTTTTTTTCTTTTCAACATCTAACAGCCAATTACAGGTTGCAAATATCACTATACCCTCACAATGAGTCTGAGGGAGTGGAACTGTGTTTGTCGGAAAAAATCCTGGTCTCTTACAGGATTTGAACCATGGACCACGGAATTGGATGGCAAGCATCTTATCCACAAAACATAGCTCCACTCCCCTCCACATGTGCAAATCCAATTTTATAAAATCACAAATCACATTAACTAAAAAAGCACATCACATAAAATCGTTCACCATCTAACACCTTGTTTTACAGACTTTAGATATTTGTTCTTCTCATTTATTCATACTATTTCCAACATATTTTTTTTAATTAATCTTCCATTAAAATATTTCATCACTATGATGGATTTACTGTCTTTACAGATCAATAATGAAGCAGCAATTAAATCATTATCATTGGAATATTTTTATGTTCATTACAATTATCAATAATTAATTTACGAAAATCTTACGAAAAAGATATTTATCAATACTGATCGGATACCGTAATAATATATTACACACAGAGCAGGACATAATGAAACAATAAAATAAGATCATTATCAAATTACTAAAATGTATAAAGAAATATTTATAATGATGATCATTTCAAATGTCAACCGCTCCGTTTAAATGTGAACATATCAAAACACTGTACTTCAGCTTAAGGTGTAAAGCAAACGGAACATATACAGTACACCCGTTTTCATCACAAATAATACCAAAATGCTCTGTTAAGCTTCCATCGTTTGTGCAGTGCTTTAACAAAGACATTTTGATTGTGAAAAAAACATTTAAATTGTAAACCCCAAATACGACCTTTACCTCGCACTGGAGGCATTTCTTTGAAAAATATTAACAACAGCAAGACAGAGAAAATTTATACTTAGCCGAAAGAGATGATAAACGAATATAACCAGAAGGAGATGGATTACGTACTTGTTCGCGAGTAGTTTCTTCACTGAAAGAAAAAAAATAAAAAGAGAACATAAATAGTCTGAAATTTGTTGTTGGCTTCTATCAAGCATTAAAATACATGCCTGTTGACAGTGCAATAGCTATTCACCATACAATTAGATTTGAACTTTATGACAATAACTTCTTTAATATACAGAACTACATTCTTCCCGCTGATGTACTGGATAAAGGTTGTGAAATATAGTACAGTAGAACCCCTCATTTACGAACCCCGATTTTACAAATTCCCGATTTTACGAACGTAATATAAAGGTGATGACGTCATAAAAATTGAAGCGAAAGATAAAAAAAAAAAAAAAAAAACCCGCTCGAATTGTACCTGTTATTACCATGCATACAACACAACACACCATACTATACAGTACAGTATAACCCCTCATTTACGTA
>NW_022737916.1:115833-126103 GCF_011630105.1 Anneissia japonica
TGGCCTCGGTGCCCTCACGATGCTTAATATAGATCGTTTGACATGTAAAATAAATCTAAGTAAGAACGTTTATATCTTGATAGAGAACAAGAAAGCCAAAAACGTAGGTCGCCTAAGCTAGCATAGGCTAGGCCAGGTTGCAGTGACAGAACAGAATATGAGAGAATTTCCATGTGTATTGATACGAACTGTTTTTGCGGTTACCGTTGTGTGCGCATGCGTCTTACTCTAGCGGTTATTGCAATATAAACATGGGCTCATTCGACTGGTTCATTTCGTTGGAACAAATTTATGTTGAGTATTATTTTATCCACTGGTCCGTTAATTAGACTTCGTTGACAACGAAAATTAACGTAAGCCAGAGTGCGTTAATCAGCGTTAAGTTATCCACGTGACCAAAGAGAAACATGGCCGATTGGTGATTTTTTATTAACAACATTTGCGTTAATATAACTTAGATTAAATTTCATAAAATAAACATTATAATATTTACCCACATGGTGTCAAAAAATTATTGTAGGCACACAGAATTAAAACAACTGGATGAAAATATATTTTTTTTAACGAAAAACACATACTACCACAAGTTGAAGCAGTCTTGATTGCGCAACATATCGCGGTAACTATACAGCCATTTTACCATTGACAACTATGGCTTGGCTAGGCCTAGCTTGCTAGCCTGGCTACGACGAATCAAGGCACTCGCGAGAAATTAGTACTGAGGCTAAATCAAATTATGGCTTGGGTGTCCTTTTATGCTTGAAATTTTGGCCTTGGTGCCTTTCAAAATTATGTCATACTGGAGGCCATTTGAAATCCCCAAATTCAAGGCCTGAGATTATACTTCAAATAACTAAAGTAACAGAATATAGTTCCTGAGAATAGTAGCTGCAAATGTGAAAGGTCTGTTGATAGTTTTCAAGTTGGTTCGGGGAACAGACAGAAAGCACTGGTGAGAAGATCGAAGTGACCTAGAAGGGCAGGGATGTCACCACGCTGGTCGGCGGTGGACAGGCCCGTCCAGCACTCAACATTTCCGACCAGGATTTACAGGCTCCCGACCACCACTATTATTTCAACAGTTTAGAAATTGTAACAAAATAATTAGTTTACCTAAACACAATAGACAAGCTAAATTGATAAAGACAATAAGAATACAATAAATGTTTCCGTGGTTACGTTAATTGTAACAAAATACTGCACTGCCCTGCTATTCATCGCTAACTTAACAGCCTAGGCCCAGTTGAGTCATAGCTAACATCGTGGGCCGGCATGACACGGTTGCTCTGTACACATTCAAAGGTTAAAGTTGAAATCGTGACCATTCAAGTGTTTTATTATGAGACCATGGTCCGGGGCAGGAAGATCATTAAACATTTACGAAACCTGATTTATGTTTTATTTCTTTACTTTCTTTTCATTTTGTATTTTAAGTTTTTCACTTTTAATTATAATTGATATATAATGTGTGTAAATGGACAAAAAATAAATAAATGAGTGCACATGAATCAGTGACACACATTCATCGTGGTAATCGTCAAACATGTGAAATTACGGCAAACAATGGGTAATTCAAACAATGCGGCTGGGTACAGTCGTTGTTTGTCGTTGGGATTTGTTCATTATTATTTTTTAATCTAGAACAAAGCATGTCAACTATTGAATTCAATTAGGCCTACAGTAAGTCTCATCTTCATCTGTTTTGTTGCATTCCTCAAATTCTGGCCTAGGCCTACCTGGGCCTGGCCTAGCCCTACCTTGGCCTAGCCAAAAAAAATCGCGTCAGCTAGCCTTGGGCCTAGGCCTGCTGGACTTACTTAGGCCTTTTGGTTTTTAAGAGCTTTCACGAATACGGCGACCCCCTCACCCCCGGGAAAACGGGGGTGGGGTGGCACCCCACCCCCGGGAAAACGCAGAATGATCGCCAACCGGCACTTCAAAAAGCTGGTGACATCCCTGGAAGGGGTATATTTGAGAAAGAGGTCAAGAAGTTAAGGTTGTACAAAGTTTGTATACATACCCCATGATGTTCTCTCTGATCCCTCCTATTGGTACTCGTACCACAACCACGGACGCATTCTTCGGAATCAGGCTTTCATCTTCAGAGTATTCTGTTGGAATTTAAAAGATAAGCTAATTTAATTCTTCAATAAAAATTTAATTCAACTAATGAAACTGTTTTATGGTGCTTTGCTTAAGTATATGAGGCATGTTGTGGCAAAATGGCCAAGTTGTAGCAAAAATTGAAATGCAAGTTATTGGTATGTTCAGATACCCGAGCATATAATCTTTATAATGACCCTTCATTTTAATCTTTATAATGAAGGGTCATTCACTGAAATTGGACATTTTAAGTCTATTTAGTTATTTGTGCATACATTGTTTAATAAAATTAACTATCAAAATAATGTTAAATAAACAATTTATTGACCATTTCCAGAACTAATACTCTGGGACATAATTAATAAGACATTAAGCTGTTTCCGTTTTGCAAACTTATACTTTTAAAGATCATCAGAGAAGGGCAAATTGTTTGCCAAAAACATCTAGACGGAGAAGAAAATATAAAAAATAAAATTTTATTGGCGAACGTAAAAAGGGTAAATGCTTAAAATTTATATAATTAGGAGAAAATATACATTATCTTATTTTTGGAAACAAAATAAAGAAAAACTTATTTTTTTTATGAAATTTCCCTTTTTCATGGCAGGGAAAGGGGGGTGGTGAGTGGGTAGGCTAATTGGCCAAAAATGAAATTTTATATTTATTCAAAATCAATATTGATGTACGTCGGATTCCAAAACGAGGTATAAAAAGTCTTTCCTAAAATGTATTATAAATACAGAGCTGTAGAGTGAAAGTAATTATTGACAGTAAAATCCACATTTATGCATGGCAAATATATTTATATCTAATTAAATTAATGTAATTATTGAATTAAGCTAATAAAAAAAAATACAAATAAATATATTTCCAAAAAGACCAATCTAACCCAATTAAAATTTTATCTTTGAATATGAAGCAACCTAAACAGCTGTTCATTATTTTTCCAATATTTTCTTTAACAATACAGTACACGTTGGTTTATATTTATTGAAATCGATTTAGAATTCATGGCAATGATTATGTACAGAATTCCAAATGTGTTTTCCTGATTTTATGAACAAGCACAATAGTTACCGACATGTACACTTGTCAGAAGAATAGCATGTGGACTTTCATAACTCGCAAATATTAGGGCAGGAAAAAAATTGTTGATATCACTCCCACCCGCATCCAGAATTTTGTGATATGGACAAGGGTAATTATACCGTAAAACATTTTTTGAGAGCCTACATTTTCGATACAAACGATCCTTAGTAAACATGTGGATAAAACGTGTGCACTTACACACGGAGATACAGTCGATGTATAAATAACCAAATTTCAACTATTAACACTCAAATGGTCATGTCTCTCAAATTGCAAGAAAGCCCTGGTTTGATAATTATTATGCACTCTCTATGTATGGAATGCACTAGCCAAAGCATTCATAGTAAAAAGAAGCATAACAATCCCCCTTTTATTTCATCTGTAAAATTTTAAGATCGTTGCATCAATACTCAGAAACCAACCCCTGTCCCCAAAAAAGCCAATTATTACTTAATTCTCCAAATTTGCAGCTCTCCTACAGCAAGCCTTTACAAGAATAGACCTATGTTCAGTATGACTATTCAAACTAGTTTTATTATGCATTAATAATTTATTGCAGTACTCTACTAAGAAAAGTCAAATAAAAGTCATTCAACCAAGACTCGAACCATACCTTCACTGGTTTGGGCGTTGGTTATCTTCAGATCATAATCCACGGGCGATATTCTCTTGGCTTCCATGATATTCTTCTTCAAATCTCCAAGGGAAATATTTAAGCCTTGGAAACTGATAGTTTCATAATCAATCATACTCTTGAACTTGTAGTGCACAGACATGGTGGCTACTGTTCTACCAGATGTGCCAGGAAAAATACTGCTGTTTCAACAATGGAATGTATTTAAGTCTTTTTTTTACTGTTCTATGTGTAGTAGTAGTAGGAACATCTTCAAAGCTTGAATTGGTGCGGACTCAAACTCAAACATTTCTTGAATTCCATCCTGTATTTTTTTAATTTCTTAATATAATTATGATACAATGTTTTTCTTTATTTATTTATTTTTTTTTTTTAATTGAATAAAAATTGTTTTCAAATACTTTTTTTTATTAGATATTTGACACACAGTTTCAAAAAGACATCAAAATCAGCACATTTCTTGCTCCAAACTGGTTATCGGCATGAAGGTAATGACGTCACAACATGGCGGCTTTACGAACTTGTATTTTTAGCCGCAGCTGCTCTGATGGCGTTTCTTTCTACCTCGTAAGTGCTCGTTTTCATTCAATTGTCAGTCAACATAAATCAATACTTCCAATAGTTTTCGTCCTACAACATAAAAAAATACTTAACGTAAGATACAGACACTAAATTACCAGTCAAAAAATAACGAAACGGCCTCACTTTAGCCTGAGTTAAAACACACCGCTCATACTCTACTGTACACGTACCAGAAAATCCAACGCTGTCTATACGGTCGGTAAAGCAGGCTAGGCACGTTGGTGTCTAGCCTAGGCCTAGTGCCAGTGGATCTTTCACATTAAATTTGTGACTGGGTGGGGGACATACACCCTCAGTGTTTGCTATATTCTATTGCAAATTGTGACAACTATAATAGTTTAATAAACATAGTTTTTAACTTACCTTATTAAAATGAAATTTCTGCTTTTGTGTGGCGTTTCTTCTTCTAGAGTTAAAAAGCTGACGCACGCATCGGACGGATTTCGGACGAAGCAGAAACACAAAGAAAGGGTGATGAAAGCGGTAAAACGGAGGTCAAAAGTACAGTTCGAACAGTTCATTATTTATATAGGGTGACTCTTCTCTGGAAATGCCTTCATTATTTTAATACAATAAATACCGTTAAAACCTCAAATTGAAGCCCTGGGCTTTTCCATTTTTTCTGACATTAAATCACCTAAACTACTGTATGTATAAACCAAGTTTGTTTTTAATTTATTCTGGGTTTTTCTTTCTTGTTTTTTTTTTTGTTTTTTGTCTTTTGTTTTGTTTTGTTTTGTTTTTTATTTATTTATTTATTTATTTTTTTGCCTATCTATCTTGAAAATGCTAATTTTGCAAACTAAAGAGGGGCTTCAATTCTAGATTAAGCCCACTGTACAGTAACACACACAAAATAACACCAACGCACAGCACAAAAACAGTATAGGAAAAGTTAAGACATTTAAGCGTAAATTACAATTCAATGTTTTCATTTAATGTGGATAGAATAGACAAAAAAAAAATAATATAACGATAGATAATTTTCGGTCTGTGAGTCAGTGATAGCCTTACTGTACTTATTAAATTTTATACTTCCTTCAATACATTACTGTATCTTGAAGATTTAGGTTTCAACATTCTCAATCAATTAATAACTTACATTTACACTGCACTTGCAGATTATGATTTAATATATAGACTTTTACACCCCATTGTCAATGCCTTAATTAAAACTAATTTGGTAGAAGCATGTAGAAGGACGAGAGTCTCGATGTAGTAGTCCAATGAATCAAGATGTTTTCAATCAATCGACAATGTAGGCCATGATCGCAGTGCCGCTGCCTCAAAATGCCAAGTAATCTCTTCTTCTTTCTTTAGGCACACAATACATGTGCCAAGGATTGTCAAGAGCGAATATAAGTGTAAGGGTGACAATCCCTTACACTAGTCAAACATACACACACGATGCTTTACACGGAAAAAAAAGTTAAAAGTGCCGACCCTGAATTTCGTAAAATTTGAGTCGATCGGGCATTTTTTTTTTTGGCTTTTTTATGACAGTTAGACTATGTCAACTGTAGTTCACTTAAATTTATGATTTTCAAATTCTCAAATAAAAAAAAAAAAAAACACGAATTTTTGCGAGTGATGAAATTTAGGGAATATTACGAAAGCCTATTAGGGCCACTGAAATATATATTTTTATGTCGTAATTACGACTTATTATGTCGATAAATTTCGACATAATAAGTCGTAATCACGACATACGTATGTCGAAATTTCGACATAATAAGTCGTAATTACGACTTACGTATGTCGAAATTTCGACATAATAAGTCGTAATTACGACATACGTATGTCGTAATTTCGACATTTTTATGTCGTAATTACGACATAGACTTGGGCCACTGTACGTATTGTTTCTCGTCAGCTTCACTTATGTACGATTGAAAAGTTGGGACTTGCAGTTGAGTGATATTTTAATTTTGAATTTCATATTTTCAGTTATAATTTCAAAATTCTGAATACACATGTCCCCAAAAGAGCAAATAGTTAAAAAGTACATTTTGAAAAATGTGTAAGTTAAGTGGGTTTTTCATGACAGGGCAGAAATAAATTAAATATAAAAATAATGTTTTAATAATGATAATATAAATAATAACTAGAATTACTCCTTTTACGCTACGTAGTAAAAGGATAACCTCCCAGCGGTGCAATTTTGTCCGGTACAAAATGTTTAAATATTTTGAATTCTGAAAATGTAAAAGCATTTTGAATTTGTTTAGGATAGGACCGAAAGGGTGGGGACAACAGAATGGAACGACGAAGTGGGGACATGGTATGGAGAAATGGGGTTGGGAAACGTGGTATGGGTAATGAGTTCCCTCCTGCGCACACACCATATTCGGGGGCGGATCAAGAGATGTCGACAAAAGTGAGGTGGGGGTGGGTTGACAGAAAGGGGATGGGGAAAAATGTTGGGCCAATCGACATAACACTACAGGGGATCCAGGGGAATTCCCCGGTAACTTTTTTGTTTGTTTTAAAGACTGAAATAACCTCTAAGGCCTTTTTGGCGATCGTTTTTTTTTTCTTATTTTTATTTATTTTATTTACCAAATTTTTATAGCGCCCTTTTCATGAGTACTCATATTCAAAGGCGCTTTACATTAAGGATACAAATAGAATACACCCACACCCTACTACGGACCGTCACCAAAATGTAATCATATCTTTACTGGGTTATGCCTAACACTCCCTCTTATTTTCATTTATGTCAGTGCAGCCGTTTTTGATATATGTTGCACACAAAAATACCACACGAAAATACCAAAACGTTACACACACACACACACACACACACCCGTCACACACCCCACCCACACACACAAACGTTAACACCCCAAATTACTACAAAGAAATGTCATTATATTTAAGAAACTAGAATAATAAATAAAATAAATAATATTAATAAAATTAATATCCTTTGCAGCAGTAAAAATGAGTACACGTTAATCATGGGCGGAGATATGATATTTATTTTACAATACAAACTCAATCAGACAAACAGTATAAACCACAATGGCAAATATCCCCACCACTGACGCAGGGCCATCGTAACCACACCGGCCGCACAGGCTTTGGCCGGACGACTTTTTCCCAATTGTATTACTTTTAAAAATAAATATACTCTGATACCTGAAGTTAGTATTAATGTTAGCATTAAATTGACTTTTTAATATTGTATAAAGTATTTAAACAAAAATCCACCATTTTTCATTCACCGTTTTTGTATTGCCATGTACATTTCAAATCTTTTGACAATCCTTAACTTTACTAGTAATTAAGATTGATTTTAAAAATCTTTAGAGATATACATATAAATAGTGGCTCAAGCCTATGTCGTAATTACGACATAAATATGTCGAAATTTCGACATAATAAGTCGTAATTACGACTTACGTATGTCGAAATTACGACATAAGTCGACATTTCGACATACGTATGTCGTAATTTCGACATATTATGTCGAAATTTCGACATAATAAGTCGTAATTACGACATACGTATGTCGAAATTTCGAATTATTATGTCGTAATTTCGACATAATAATATATATTTCAGTGGCCCTAATAGGCTTTCGTAGAATATAAACAATTTTATACTATAAGAAAAAGTTTGGAAAAACCAGTTTATGTTTAAAAAGGGAAATTGATGCTCCTAAAGTTGCGTGTTTCCCATTACCCTATTTTTGAAATGAACCATTCCAGTCTTATCACATGACGTTTATTTCGCGCAAAGATAAACGTCAGATTTCGTTCTGTGACAAAGTAGGTCCCATTCTTCCGCGAAAACAAAAATGGCTGATGATGAATGGAAGAAATAGCCGACTCAGAGCCATATTATTGGTATGTAACACATCATTTTGTAACGTTTTATTATTTATTTGTCATGAACCAGAAGTAATTTTATGCTATAGTTATGGGTCACAATGAACATCTTGTAAAGTATTACGGGTCCAGCTGTACTCGGTTGTGCAGCAGCTAGCCTACCTACCTGGCGAGCTGCTGGATGATTACGAAACATAATTAATTGTTGTGGCTAACCAGATAGGTAGGGATAGCCTAGTTCCCCGAGTTTATGATGATGAATTATGACGATGGACAGTTTGTTTGCAGGGTTCTACGGCTCCCCATGTGTCGGAAATGTAGATTAGCCTTAGGCTTGCATAATTTCATTTTTGTAATAACCGTTATAGATGACACAACTTTTATTCCGTTTTTGGTAAGCAATAATACGAAATGGAATATTAATCAGCAGAATATTAATATAATGGCCTAGCCTATGCTTAGGTCACTGACTGCCTAGGCCTAAGCTAGCTTGGCTTTTAAGTTACAAATTTATTTTTATGTATTTTTATGTATTATTGCTGCACTTTTCAATTGTTGTCTCTCCCATCCCCTGGGTCCCCGCCATGGTGGAGTACAAGTGGGACTGATCTGAGGATGTAATCAAACTGAAAACAAGGTATTTTACATGTTTATAATTTGTGTGTGCATCTATGCCATGGTAACAGATCACAAAGTCTGTTAGTTTGCCATTGCAACTAGACATGCATCACTCGTACACATGCCAACTCGTACACAAATTTAGGCGAACTCGTACTCACGATTGGTGATCTCGTACACATGACTTTTGGCAAAGTCGTACACATGACTTTTGGCGAAATCCTACCCAATGCATTTCTTGATGGAAGTGGATATATTTACGTCGCCGTAAACAAATCAATAAACGATATATGTACGTAAATGAAACAATGCATGCGCGGTCATACTTTAATAAATTTGCATTATCGGTCTTGTACTGTACCGCCACGAAATATTGCAATTTTACCTGCACACAGGCTTCGTAGATACATCGTAGCCTGATATAAACTATCTAAGCAAGGCTACGCGAAGCGAACCTATGAAGCAAAAGCATGTTGTTTGTATGTGCCAAAAGACTGCTGTAGCTTACTGGAATAAATAATGTATTGCTTGATAATTTGTGAATGACGAACACAAGTTTAGACCGTTAATTTAAAGTATGAAGCTGTTTTTCAATAAGAAAAACATACCCTTGACTTCATGGGAGTCTCCTCTTCCACTCGCTGTCCACGACAGGAACTTGTTTGTACTGCTGTATTATTTTTTTAATTAATTATCCTAGGCCTAGCTTATTTTTTATTTACAATTATTTTACCTCTTTTAATTGTCAAAAAATGATGTCCTCAATGACAATACACACATGTGAAAAGATTGTTCATCAAATAATATTTTGTAGTCTTGATTTAGTAAGATAAATAATAAATATAAAGGAGAATTAACGTCCGTTGGTTGTAGAATACCGAACGTCACATGGAAAACCCAATGGAAAATAAAACTTAGCCAGCATCAGACGTCAGAGTGCGCGCCAATCAGAACACAGTAAAGTGTGTTAATGGTTAACCTCGTGGCAAATGTTGAAAAGCTGTGAGCGACGGTGAGTGAAAAACGAAGTAAACATGGTCTAGCATTACTAGCCTTACTTCGGCAAGGTAGTGATTTCTATACTTCCATTTAGTATTGGATCGCTTTGGAGGTTCTGCTTCAATAATACGGTAAACAATAAACAACGTGATCTTTAGAAATCGTAATAATTTTTACATGATTTTTCATCAGTATTATTATTAAGAAGAAAATTCCTACTACCAGAACAATAATATCAGGTCAAAATTCTCAGAATTGGAACATTTACCAGTATAATTACTGTCTGCACTCCTCCTCTATAGGGGAAAATGTAGGCCGTAAGTAAGTCTAAATTACATCGAAATTCGAACATACTGAATGCCCACTAGGTTACCCACCCAGCTAGCGAACTAAACACAGTTTTAAAACATGA
>NW_022737916.1:126108-140370 GCF_011630105.1 Anneissia japonica
GCACACAAACAAACCGTGGATGATGAACTGCGCATGTGTTTTTTAATTCTAATGTTTAAATGTTTGTGTATTAAGTACTCCACTAACGCCAGAGTGTCTATAGGGGTTTACACTTAAGCGGCGAGGAGCTGTGTGTACAAAGAGATAGTGCTGTGATAAGCTCCGCGGGTGGCCGTAGTGCAATTTAATAGGCACTAGCTGACTGTTTAATTGGATTAAAGATAAGCGATAAAGTCGATGTTACTCCTTCTGTTCTATTTTCTCTATGATATAACAAAACAATAAAGTTCTAACATTGTTTATTTAGTAAATTGCAAGATTGCTTACGTGTTGAAAGCTGGTAAACTATATTTCAATATTATTTACGCATTGATTATCAGCCCGACGATCCAGCCTACGATCATTGCAAAGCTAATTAAAATAACAATGACCTTCGTAGTGGTTCGTAGCTACGTTCCAAACGGTACCTACGAGCAGGCTACGAGTGGTTATGCGCAGATACGAAGCGCTATTTCCTGACTGTACTGTAGGCGATCAAAAAGTGTGTCTAGCTCTTCTTTGCTATTTCCTCAATTTCAACAGCACCAGTCTTCTTGCAATATATTTGTGAAATATTGATAAGACATATTTAATTTGTCTTTTGGTGCTTTTGCTATCGGCTTCATCAAGAAGTGATGCTATGCCTAGTCTAGTCCTCCTTCATCTCGAAATGAGCAGCCTCCATATTTGTTTATCGTCTACTCGCTGATCCGTGACACGGTCAGGGGATAATCTTGTCATAGAGGTCACAGTCCCCTTTACCGTCTCAGCAGCGCGATGTAGTGGGCCTAGAGTTTGCACATCGCGACAGGTCAAAAAAGTACTATTTTTTATGGGTATAGTCTATTGCCCAGCTTTTTAACCAATCAGATGCCTAGAATCTATGTATGAGGTATATAATAAAATATAGTTTTAATAAAATTTATAAAATAGTACATAAGCTAATATAAACACAATTATAAAAAGAACTGAAGGCATATGTGTGGTAATAGTAACTTCATTGATGGTTATTTAAAATTCAGATATTAAAGTTTATTTTGATTTAAATTAATCAATACTGCAGCAACATAAGTCTACGTAATCATTACACTGCTACTGAAAAAAATACCAAAAGTATTATGGAAGTATATAGTCCAGCATCGTTAAAAGGACAAAATCAATACTAAGTCAAAACTGGGTCTGAATCATATCTCTAAAAAAAAATGCACTAATAATAATAATGTTTATAGCACCCTCTCAATGGAAAGGTGATCATTTTCGAGTCCCGCACTGCCGACGATCATAAGTTTCTAAATCTTTTTACCATTTATGTACCACATCTTCTAATAATCATAGGTAGGTTTTAATAGTATAGATCAATATGACTCAAAATACAATTCAATTTGAATAAAGTTTAAAATACAAAAGTAAATCTTACACTAAACTTGTGTATGAGCTAACCAACTGTGTGTACGAGCTAGCCAACTGTGTGTACGAGCTAGCCAACTGTGTGTACGGGCTAGCCAACTGTGTGTACGAGCTAGCCAACTGTGTGTACGAGCTAGCCAATGGTGCGTACGGGCTAACCAAAATTTGTGTACGAGTTGTGTATACGAGTTGGCATGTGTACGAGTTAGCCAGTATTCCTTTGAGTCAAGTTAATGTTAATGGTTTCTTTAAACAGATTTGTTGGTGAGACATTCATATTTTTCCTGTTCAAAATAAGAAAAATGAAAAAAAAAAATGAATTTTGTTTACAAGCCAAGTGCTATAGAATAATGAACAAATAAAATTATTGTCTCAAAATATCAGGTTTTTTTTCTCTGTTTGCCGATGTGGCAAAAAAAAATGCTTTGATCCATGAGGATGCATTTGTTGATTTTCCAGGGAATGACTTTTTCCAAGTGCTTCCATACCATATTATATGGTAGAAATATGTAGGAATATATTTTAAAATATCTGACTGTTAACATCAACGTTTTATGCTCAGGATTAGGTAGTTAATTCTAGACTTACTTACTTGAATGAATAAATACTAGAGGATTTCAGAGCAAATATTTTAAATCTTGTTGAACTTTGAGGGATTACCGACAACTAGTGCAGTAAAGAATTAATAAGTGTTATTGAACAATACTGTAAAGGTATACAATAACATATCCAAATTACTTGCGCCTTCGTCCGAACAGAGTTTATAATGAAAGAATTGTAATTCAGAGAGTTCAAATTTTCATAGCATCTCAGTGTGGTGAGGGTAGGCTTAGGCCTATGCTAGAAGTTACAGGGCTGGTGTAGGCCTAACGCCTGTATTCTTAAAACAAACTTTAGTCGAACCTCAAACTAGAACTTCATTTAGTGCTAGTTGCAGCTTCAATTTTGTATTCACAAACAACGTAGTCGAAAGTTTTAACTACGACTAAATCAAGTCCTAGTTTTAGTTCACCTGAAACTGGCAATCCACGACTATCAAACTAACCAATGAAAAGGGCTAACTTTAATAGCAGACGAAATTTTAGAGATCCGGTAACGCGGATGAATATTAAGCTGGTTCAAAAACGTATTTCCTCATAATTCATAACAGACCATCATTCGCTTAATTAAAATTTCTATAACAATAAATATATTAGTTGTTAACATATTACATTAAAGAATTTGAATAGTCACTGAAAATTTGCTTTCTTTGGAGAACTATTATAGTTGAGCCCGAGCAAGGGCGGCGCCATCTTTGTTGTTGTGTTATGGTGAAGCTAGGCTGAGCTAGGTGATGCAACGCGAGGGGATTTCGTGCAAATCAGGAACCATCGCATGTGGCTAGCAAAACGTGTTAATTTCTCCTTTTTAAAGCTAAACTTGATTTCTCTTTTGTTTAACACACTGAGGATATATTAAACCTGCGTATACAATCATCTTAATTTGTTTCACTTTATCGTGAGTTACAAAAACACGTTGTTAGTGGGGTAAATATTTCAAGTCGGCGATTTAGTCTGACCCTAGACTGCAATATTTTAAGCATTTTTGTAGTTCAAAACGATCGTTCGTAATGCCGTTATCACCACAACTTGGGTTCGTAAAATCATGAGTTTGTAAATGGGAGGTTCGTAATTTGGAGATGTTTCTGTACTTTACCCTTACAGTAGTGTGCAACTCTGTACAGTAGGCCGTCACTTCTCATAGTGTGCACAATTACAGGTATGGGCATTTTGGCTACCACTCAAAATGGTCACCACTCGAGTTGTCTGTCTCATGTACAACCCAGTGCAGTGGATGTATGTTGATCTCAAACCAAAATAAAATAAAAATAATTTTAATGCTTATGGTTGTTCCACTAAACTATTTCAATTACAAGTCACACTCGGCAGATTAAATGAACACGGCCGAAATAAATTGTAAATTTGGCACTGAAGTCAGGCCATTTGATTTCTGCCCAGTGTCATTTGGCTAGGTCTTGTTGCCAGGTAAAGATGCATACTGAAGTAGGCCCTACCTGTTTTTAATAAAACATTATTCTGCGCATCGTACTCAAACCTGCTGGACACATTTAAAACTGAATTGGCTGAATCACATAAAATCATAAGGCACTGTCATGTCACAGTTTAAATTGTTGCATGTTTATACCCATTGTCACCAGGCATTGTAACAACAGTATTGTTTCAAATTGTAATTAGAGTAATTACTTAAGTTTTAGATTTTTACAATTAAATTTTCACCATTACATAATGATCGCGATTAAACTAGATGTGTTTTGATGTCGGAACAAATCAGACCATGTATGTTCTCCACTCATAGTTTTGAATGTGAATTATATTCATTTTTTTTCAGTATCAATCATTTGTAAAAATGATACTTAATGAATACATAATTTACACTGGGTTGGTTTATGTAAATGGATCTGAGTACTGTGTATTATGGTTTTCATGCTTAATCAATTTTTATGATGGAGAACAAAATTTTAATAAGTTATTAAGTTGCAGTTAATTTAAATTTAAGAAAATAAAAACAATACAATTTTGAAACTTTAATGCATCACAGGTATTAATAATCAATCATAGTGTTTTTTTTTTTTGTTTTTTTTTATACAAATGATTGTACATGTTAAGTTTATTGTTTAGTTTCAGATGTTTCTCTCCAATGACTTCAATTAACTAATAGATGATAAAACATTTGAGAACAACAGCAAACATTTCTGTTTACAAGTTTATATGAGATCATGTAAATAAACATGCTTCTGTTTAGCAATGGAGATAATATCTAAATAATAATAAGTAGTGGTAATGCACAAGTAAGGGGCCTAGGGGCATGAAAATAGTAGATGCTGTGTACAGTAGGCAAAGCACGTAACCTTCTACTGAGGCCGCATAGGCCCCTGGAGTGTAGGAAGTGAAAATTTATTGATAAATAAAATTGCTTGATAAATAATATTGAAGTTATTAGTGTTCAGGGTTTAAGCTGGCCAAAAAAATATAATTAGCAATTTGGCTAATTCACTATGAAAATAATTGGCCAAATAGAAATTTGATTAGCCAAAACAAAGAATATTTATAAGTAATGATAGCTTCAATTCCATTAGCCTTTTGCTTTATTAGGATTTGGCTAATGACAGCTTAAACTCTGAGTGTTCAGTTGAAAAAATAAAACATTTCTATAGTTTACATAGCGCACCCTTAAATTTCTGCTGGCAAGCCTCTGCTATTAAACAATTGTCTGTAAACCATTTCTTTTTTTATATGCGAGTGACTAAAAGTGAAGAAGGTTAAAGCACTGTTTTAATGAGCAAATCAGAATTTTATTTCAGTTTTTGAAGTCTTCATTATTTGCAAATACAATAGATCACAGAATAGGGATCATTGTTCAACATGGTAAAGGAAGATGATAATTCTATTAACAAATTATTTGGAACCACTCAATATTTGATTGCACAGTACTAAGTGAGAATATTTTGATGATATTAAATTCTGTGATGTTGTCATTGTCGCATATTTGAAGGAAGTGACTAAAATTTCTCAGTGACAATTCCCCCATGCCAAGATGACAAATCTGTGAGGCCTGTGTACTGTACAGTATTCTATGTTGAAAATCGTGATTTGACTCAAAGGAACTATTGTATGCTAGGCGCTGGACATTCTAAGATTTGGGGTTTGAAACCGATACTCGTCATTCTGCTTATCTCCTTGGTCAAGATTGTCACACTTTATCTGAATTGCCAAAAAGGCCAAATAAAAAAGATATACTTGTTAAGGTCACCGCCCGCCCCTGATTTTCTAGCCGGCCCTCTATTTTTCTGCTTTTTTTTAAATGACGAAAATCGACTAAAAAATGCCGATAATCGATGGAAAATTATCATTTTTATTCATCTCGAGTGCAGGGAACAAGCTGTAAAGTGCGCCACCAACATAAAAGTGTTTTTTTTTTTGGAGGTAGGTTGTGTAGTTATTGGCTTAGAACTTGCAATAACCTCAACCTACCTGCAGGAAAAAAAAAACTTGCTTCCCGCACATGTACTGTACTTATGTTTAATTTGGTTGTTTTTAGATAATAAACAATGTTTAGAAAATGATAATAATACTCTACAATGAAAATAAATAAGGTTTGTGTTACGATCTAGGCAGCTATACCTTCAATTGGCCGATGTTTTAGGCCTAGGTTGGCTAGTAGTAGCTAGCTACTCTACCAAACGACTAGGCCTAGGCTAGGCCCATAGTCGAGAAATTCAAGACAATTCACGCACACAATCGTACGTAGGCTAGGCCTTGCCAAAATTAAATATTGTACAAACAAATCAGTTTTACGTACCTTGGTTTGACGACATACGTAAAATTTAATTTCTGTTATGGCCTGTTTCAGTCAAAGTTTTGGCTTGCCACCAATTTATGCAGTTATTGAAGCTAAAAAATCCTAGATCTAGGTTGGCAAAAAATTGCCATTCTCTGCTATGGCAAAAAAACTCAGAATTCTAGTTACAATAACGTATCTCTCTTGTACTTTACAAAATGTGATGTGAAAAAATCTGTGTTTCTGAACCAATTTAGTGATATCAGTAATTGCTAAATTGTTGCTGTTGCTATTTTGGTATTATTATATAGTTAGTATTGATAATATTGTTTATCATATTATAACCTTCACCACATAGGTTATACATTCACTGCCATTTGTATGTTGGTTAGTAGTTTTATGCAAATACTAGTGAATGGATCGTCATAAAATTCAGTGGAGAGGTAAATAAATTAATGTGTGAAATTGATCAAAAGTGAAGTTCGTGGTGAGGTCACAGAAACTTACAAAATCACATTAATAACATGGTTTGGCAGAGAGAGAGGTACAGTTTTGGGTGCCTGCTTATAGTAAACAGTTATATTATAATGAGTTAATAAAATCAATTATTGCGTTTGTTCACAGGGGAAGGTGGCTGTAAGATGGACGGGAAGCACAAACAGCTTCACGAGCAAGCCAACACACAGTATCAACAACAACATTATCTGCAGGCCGCCATTCTTTTCACCAAAGTTCTAGAATATGTAAGACCAACCTCACAGAAAGACCTACATCTCTCCTATGTAAACAAAAGATCACAGTGTTACCTGAAATTAGTAAGTGTATTTTATTTCCTATTATCAATTAATGTATACAAAAATAATCTAATTCGGAAATCTCATAATGGCTGCCAGGTGCAAATGAAAAAACTGTTACATGACCATTTTCAACAGGTATACAATTAATTTATGGCAGATTCATAATTATTTATGATCACCATTTTAAGTGTCGTAGTATAATTATGACAGGCTCATGATAAATAATTATGATATCACCACCATTTTCAACAGACAGACAGTACAGTAAAATAGTAATGGTAGGTTGAAAGTGTATCATTATTTTCAACATACATTGCAGGAATAGAATTATGTGAGATACATTGAAACTTGAAAATCTAAAATATTTTCCACCTGCTCTAACGAAACAAGATAACTCTTCTTCTGTGACAAATTAATTGGATTAAACGTAAATCAATTTGAAGGAATGTGTTTGTAAAGGTAGGTAGTCAGACTAAATCTGTAAGCGCTAACCTTGATGATATGATGAACTTGCAATCTGGGATGTAATAAGTAATAATAATAATATCCATGAAACGTCCAGAAGGAATATTAATTAGCATCCCACTTAGTTGCTAAGCAATCTTAAGTGCCTTCCTAAGATAATTCAGCCCCAGGCACTTTTACCTGGTTTATTGAAGTAAGCATTGGTATGACCATAATATGACCAAATTTTATCAATATTATTGCTCGCCTTTTTGCTAATTAAAAAATATCGATATAAGGATAAAGAAGTTCAACAATGGCATTTAAAAAAAATGCATATAGTTTTATTTCCTGTAGTATATTAACCTGCATGGAAAAGGTATTCTAACTTCAACTTTCAGGCATTACAATTGTTTACCAGAACCAGACCTTGTCATTCAAGGCGCACGATCATGCTCGCGCGCCATCGCACACCTAAACTGCTCTCGAGGGGTGTGAAAAATAGCTCGCCTTACATTTCAAAATAACTTACCTCCACAGCCCTCGAAATGCCAACGCAATTTTTGCTGACCATGGCAATTATTTACCAACGTAAAAGATGCTAGGCCTAGGCTGAAAAATGCCTTTATACCGATATCGTTGGTCATTATACTTTTTTTGTGTACAATGTTGGAACTTCTACATACCGAACAAACAATTAATGAAACAACGATTTCCGAACGAAATAACGCAATATTCACATTGCTGTCTAGGAATTAACAACTAATGTAGGGCTAACCCTGTGAATGAATCGTTTGTATTGCTTTCTCAGTCCCAGTAGGGTACTGCTGCCAGAGATTATCTATTGATTTAAAACGACACACCAGTAAACGTTAAAGTTTAATGGTTAGACCAAGAGAAAATTACGCCTTCCATTGTTTAATAAAGTACAAATTGCTCCTTAAAAATTGATTGGAATCCACCTGAAATGAAGACGGAACTCAAAGCAAGTTTTTACGAATGCTGACTCTTTTTTAGTAGACTTTTATTTGGATGTTGTTAGATTCATCACTAGTGTAAATTACAAGTGTGGCGGGGTGTTCTGTATTGGGAGTGTGCACTTTATTATTACTCTACATGTAAATATTAGAAGTTAAATTTGATGTCTTGTTGTCTCCTGTTGATTACACTGTGTAGCGATTGAACGTTCATCTGCAATATTTCTTTAATCTCCCTGCCCCCTCCACCCGCGCCATCCCGCAAAATAATCACTCGCCTGAAAATTATGGTGAGTGATTTATTGCTCGCCTGCCATTTTCAAATGACAAGGCCTGCAAGACATAATGTACTATAATGCTTTAATAGATAAATAAAATAAATTTGTAATATTGTCGCAAAGTGGCATACGTTTTCCTGTTCTTAAAGACCCTATAAATAGGCAGTGATTTTAATCTATTCGATTTTATTTTAGTAAAGCTGAATCTCACATCTTCCTCAATAATAAACATCAAATACGATGAGTACTGTACTAATATATAGTTAATATACTAAACAATTATAAGCTAATATAATAATATGGTATTTTCACATTTAAAATTGTAATTGGTTCCTTTTTCCTAATTACTGTACCATCTAAATTTTCTAAATTTTTTATTACAATTACGAAAAGAGGCATTTTGATGCTTGAACAGATCAATCTGTGTATTATCTCCAATATATTAATATAGTATAAATATATTATGAATCATTTATAATCATACATTTTTTATTCTGCAATATTGAGTAAATAAGTGGTTTATAAAAGCCCAGTTACTACACCACAAGTTATAATAAGTAATAAATAACAAAGTTTAACAAATGTTTCTCATTTCAGGCGAGATATTTTCCTCTGTTGGCTGTAATTAACTGATTGATACTCATTTTTGAGAAAAACAATAAACAATTTTTTTTTTGTATAAAATAAGTTTACAGTACACCACGTGGTAAATAATATACTTGTGTTAACAAATGGTTGGTCATTTCATTTGGAGATGTTTTCATAGTGGCTGTAATTAACTAATTGATACTCACATTTGAGAACGGCAATAAACAATTCTGTTTATAAGTTTATACGAGATGTAAATATGGATGCTACTCTTTAGCCATGAAGATTACATCTCTGATAAATAATAATAGCCAGATGAGTCATACAGTTGTCTGTGCTGTAGGGGCCCATGTCATGAACATAGGTATGTGATGACAGTGTAAGCATTCTGTTTACGAGTATATGAGCAAAGCAACCTTATGCTGAGGCCAAGGGAGGCTGTTGGTCAATGGTCTACTGATTGAAACCCATGGTGATTGTGAAGGGAAAAAATCACTCTTGTGCTTTAACAATCTGGTTTTTTTTTGTTCTTTTTTTTTTTTTGCTTTTTTTTTTTAATTGTTTTTTGTGGAGCAAGAATAGATTTAAATCACATACTCTATCATTAAAAAAGTACATTTTAATCAAGTTTTAATTTTTTTCTACTCAAGGAAAAATATGAAAAGGCCATTGAGGATTGCGATGAACTTTTACATCTGACACAAAACCGCAGCGGCAAAGCTCTAAGTAGGAAAACAATCGCCCTTGCTAAACTTAACCGGTTCCAAGATGCTTATGAAGTCGCCAAACTCTGGTGCAAGGTTGAACCAAAGGTTTGTAGCTTTTACTTTAGCTAGCAGTAGGAAACTGTACAGTGTGTCAGTCTGCTACGCCCTGTCTCCAAGGACATTGTTGCTATGTCCCTACAAATGAGAGCGTAAACATATGTAAACATGTCTGTTGGACAACACATGTTTGTGGGACATGTGTGCTTGTTGGACAACATGTGTGTTAAGTGGGACTACACACATGTTTGCAGAACATGTGTGTTTGTTGGACAACATGTGTGTTAAGTGGGACAACGTGTGTAAATTGGGACAACCTGTATAGTTAAGTGGGACAGCACATGTGTTTGCAGAACATGTGTGTTTGTTGGACAACATGTGCGTTAAGTGTGACAAAGTGTGTAAATTGGGACAACCTGTATAGTTAAGTGGGACAGCACATGTGTTTGCTGGATGTGTTTTTGTTGGACAACATGTGTGTCAAGTGGGACAACGTGTGTGTTAAGTGGGAAAACACATGTGTTTGCGGGACATATGTGCTTGTGGGACAACAGGTGTGTTTGTTGGACAACATGTGTGTTAAGTAGGACAACACATATGTTTGCCGGGCATGTGTGTTTGTGGACATGGACAACGTGCGTTTGTTGGACAACGTGTGTTAAATGTGACTAACAATGTGTTTGCGAGTCAAGTGAGTTCGTAGGACTTACGCGTGTATGGCCCTATTCGGATTCGTCAGTTGTTAAGTTTGATTGGACTCTAGAAATATCCATTTAGATATAAGATGGATGCGTATGTATGTGATATTAAGTTTGTAAACAAGGAATCTAAAAAATGATGCACATTATGTCTCTGAATTCCAGCATGAATTTGGAAAGAAGTAGATTTTAATAAATAATTAAATTGTTGTAAAGTTGTTCTTAAAATATAATATTCTAAAATGTTTTCATTTTTTTTCACTGCCAGTTGCTAATGTTCCTTTTAATTCCTAAAATATTTATATTTTTTCCAACATTTTAGAGCCAGTCAGCCATGTCAGAGTTGTCACGACTGCAAAAGATAATTGACGCATTGGAAGACAAGGTAAAATATGCTCTTTTTTTCTTGTAGATAGTGCTGAAGTGCTTTTAACCCTCTGGATACCGGATTCTTTTGTAGTGCAAACCCTTGAATACCGGATTCTTTTGCAGTGTAACAAGGTTTTTTGCTTTTTTTGAGTATACGTCGTTCTGGTGGATTTTTGGGAACTTTCTGTAAATTATACAGAAAAATGTTTCTAAAAACAAAGAAAGCTTATAGAATAAGCTTTCATTTGATGTATAATTTATATTTTTGGGATTTTTTTTTTCATAATATAATATAATATATATATAATATAATAGAAATGACAGAAAAATGCTACATATAAATCGTCAGCAAAAACCGAAAAAAAATAAATTATAGCCAAAAAAAAATTAAAACAAATATAAAACATTCCTATTCCACACAGTTATATAATTTATTTACCCAACCATCCATAACTATAAGCGCGATCTTTCCATTCAAAAGCGTCGACTACCCTCACATTTCTAGGCCTAGGCTCATCTTCATCTAGAACATCTCCACCGTCAGAAGATATTTCTAAACATTTTTATATAAGCGCATGTGAGTTCTTCACAGATTTCGAAAAACAAAAGCTTCACGCATGCGTGTTTAAAATTTCTGACGTATTGGAGCTAAAATAAAAACAGAAGAGCGATTTCAAAACCACCTATTTTTTTAGTCACGAAATTTCGATTGCAGTCGAAAATGGGAATCATCTCTGTTTGGATCAATTTCGACTACAGTCGAAGACGGTATCTAGAGGGTTAAGTATGTTTCATTTTAGGTTGCACGTTGTAAAGAGGAGAATATATTAAAAAGTATAACAATTTAAAAAGCATGATTCAATATTTTATATTCTTATTTTTGAACTATCAAGATAATGCTTTTTTTTTCTCCGTAATAATGTAATATTAATAATTATAATAATGAGTGCTTCCATTACTTAGAATGGCTCTTGGCCACATTTTGATTGATTTACCATAAAAAAAAATTAACATGAAAGTTATTTATCTTAATGAGGAAAATTTTAAAAATACCTTAATTATATTAGAACTACAAGCCTTTTTATGATGTTCTTCTTAAAACCCTGTGTAGACTATAAAATTTTATTTGACAAAAACATATGATATGTCTAAATATGATCATGATGACATCACATAATAAGTATATATAGGCACTTCATGACTATATGAGCATGCAACAGTTTTTTTGTCTGAAAATTTGATAGAGTGGAGAGAGCTTTAGAAACAAATAAATGCAAAGGAAGCATATTTAACAGAACAATAGTGAATTATAATGATCGCATAATATTCTCAACATATTGAACAGACTTTGATCACAATGAGTCAAGCCTGAAATATGCATGAAATAAGCATCTCTTATGGTATCAAATTTCATTATATTGTTTAAGCATCATTTCAGCTGTTGTTCAAATTTAGCTAAAAATATTGCAATTTGTTAAATTTCAATGCAATTTAGTTCACATTGGCTGCTGTGCTTTTAGAATTATTTTTTTAGGCAGACATAAATTTTGTGTTCCAAATATTTTTAAAATTTTTTTTCACATCCATCAGCAGTTACACTTTACAGATTACAGGATGAAATGACGCTTTATAAACTAAGTCTCTTTATGAGGGAGTGGAGGGAGTGGAGCTTTTTTAGTTGTCAGAGAAAATACTGGTGTGGCAGGGTTTGAACCCGTCACCCTAGAATCGAAAGGCAAAACTCATAATCGCCAAGCTACTCATTGTATTTTTTTACCTATTTTATTTTTAAATAGTGTTATTTCTTGATGTCTTTTAATACTTGATTGCATTAGAAAAACAAGCTTTTTTATATGTGACATGCCCAAATATATTTATGATGACATCACATAATAAGCTTATATAAGCACATCATGACTATATATGGGCATTTGTCAAAGAAAATTTAATATAGTCTTCATGGGGCTTAATACAGATTCTAATTGCGGCTTTCTGTAGTACTCTTTACATCTGAACGAATAAACAAACATATTCTTAACACTTTGTGTTACTTAACAACACTAATTTTCAAGTTTATGCATAGAATGCTGTTAAATATTGTGTTTGAGATAATGATGTCTTTCCCCAACACTGTGTCATTGAATCTTAGTGATAAAACTCTTATACTCATAATTCATACATACCTAGTTAAAAAAATATGCTTGTTCCACAACAGTGGTTTTGAATTTTCAGTCAAAGAACAACATCTCTGGGGACATTATTAGTGCAGGGTTGTAGCTGTAGAAAAATAAGGATAGGTGGTAGGCATTTTAAGGATATATAATTGAGAGGACACCTTCGGGACCAAAAAGAGTGTCCCTTTAATAGGGGTGTCCCCTAACTAGGGGTTGGCCGTAGTGTTGAAAGATATACTTTCCCTTGTTTCATTGCCAAATAAGTGTCCCCTTAATAGGGGTGTCCCAAAGGAGGGGTTCTACAGTAATAAGATTGGATTTTAAGGATGGGCATGGGGGTTGATAAAGGTAGGTGCAGGGCCATGAAATTAGCTTTAGACTGGATGGAAAACTTATGGCTGGGTAGCTCCTTCCACCATAACTAAATCCCTACACGTGCATGTTGTACAACCGTAGCTGGTGCTTGGTGGTTAAAATGTCTTCCTTCTAAATCCACATGCCTAGGTTCAAGTAGAACAATTACTAATGTTCAATCCTTTTTTTCATTCATTCATTCATAAAGGTATTTTATTCAAAAATAATTGTAATTGCAGTACTGTATTAAAGACTGAATTGTTACAATTTTACAGATTCAAAAAAAGAGACATTAAAAAGGCAAGAGACAAACTTGGAACAGACATTAAAACCATTAGGCACTTAAAATTTAAAAAATATTTTAAAAATCTATACACGACAACAATTACATAAACAGATGAGACATGCAAAATGGTGTATAAAACACCAACTAGCTATATTATTATGACGATACATTACCTAAAATTGATAAAATCTATAAAAAAAAATAAATAAAAAAAAAAAAATAAAAAAAAATATATTTTTATTTATTTATTTATTTTTTTTTCTTTCCCCGCCCCTTCATTCCCCTTTCTTTCCCTTTCCTTCTTCTTAGGCCCTTCTCTCATTCCAAAGTCTGGTCATATATTGCAATGGGCTATTAAAATATCTTTTGGTCCTATTGCTACGGAGAGACAGTTGATTGGCATTTCTAAGTTTCCTACCATGGCACTCAAATCTGATTTTAGGGATCCAGTTTTTAAAATTAACCATTAGTGAGTTGTAAAAGTCCAGGCAAATTTTCTCTCTGCGTTCTTTAAGTGTGGCTAATCCACAGAGAGTGCGTGCGTTATCATAGTTATGATAACGGTGTCCTAACATAATTTTACAGGCTCTCTTCTGGATTCTTTCCAGATTCTTGGTTTCATTATCAGTGAGTTGTGAGTGCCAGGCCGGTGCAGCATATTCAGTGAGGGGTCTTATAAAGCCATTAAAGATAGTGATCAAATCATGCAAAGGGACATTGAAGTGTTTTAACATTTTCAACATATATAG
>NW_022737916.1:140521-164192 GCF_011630105.1 Anneissia japonica
ATTTTTTTTGGAAAAATCTTATTTAAAATTTTTTTTTTATTAAATAGTTAGTAGATATTGTTTGTATTTCCTCAATCATGTTTTACTTTGAATAGCAATGCACCAGCAAACAACCCATGGGTGATATTTGGCATTAGCAAAATAAAATATTAAAAAAGAAGGCTTCCTCCCTCATCGATAGGGTGATAAACTAATAATATTTTTATAGGGCCTAATGTTATATTTATGCATAGGCCTCACCAAAATTAATATAGGATATTAACAATGAAAACTTGAAATGAGTTAAATACTATTTTTGTGCTTTTTTTGTTTTTAATGGATTAATCACAAATGTAAAAATATTAATTGTTATGTTGTTAATTGTTTTGTTTGACATTTTTTTATGTGGACCCAATTGAAAACAAAACTATTTAGAACTGGGTAATTCAGATCTCTTCCTAAAAAGAAGTGTTTTTTAAAGATTGCCTTATTGTTTGTTGAATGTGTATTCTTATTATTTTCTAAAGAATATTACTCTAATGTGTTTAGTTCAATCAGAGATAATTAAAAATAACCTACCCTGGTCTGATAGCATTGTCATTAAAACACTGAAGATTGTGTAGTATATATCTAAGTAACACGATTACCGGATGGCCAGTAATGGTTTCTGTAATAAGGAAGTATTTTAAGGAAAAGAAGTTTCAATTTCATTTGATTATAAGCCAAAGGAATGAATCATACAATATTATATAATATACAATATAACGTATTGTCTACAGAAAATATTGCCTAGAATAAATACTCCAAAGTACTGTAATTATGGTTTCATAAGTTCCAGAATATTCTTGTTTTGATCATTGTATTCTCGTAAACTAATTATTCCTAACATACATACATACGTATTACACTTACAGCAATTCAGATATGGCCCTTACTGTTTATGAATAAATTTTGTTTTCTGAGAATTCAATCAATACCGAAATTTAACTTGATTATAAAAAAGTGTAAGCTGGTTATAATTAAGTGAAACATCAATATGAATTAGCTATAAATCTGATATAGGTTAGGTTGTGCTTGGTTATTGTTATTATATCCTCAGCCCAGACGGAAAGTTAGGCTTTGTCTGCATAGGGAAAAGGTAACCCGCAAACAAAAAAATTAGACCTAGAAATGTGTGTGCACATTTAAAGAAAACCGAAAAGTCCACTGATTAATCTCAGATAAGAAAGTATAATACATAATCCAAGTATTGCAATACATGCCATCGTGTTGGGATTCAATATTTCGACATTAATTATGTCATCATCAGGAATTCCTGATGATGACATAATTAATGTCGAAAAATTGAATCCCAACACGATGGCGTGTATTTCAATACTTGGAGTATGTATTATACTTTCTTACATTTATAGAAAGGGGCAGATTTCCTTGCAAATTTTGCTGGCATATATCCCTCATTTGCCACCAGTGTATTGCACAGTGGTTACAATTCTACCCAGCTGTTTACTTTGATATTTTCTGTGCATTTTTGAGTCCGTTACATCAGTGCTAATAAAACAATAGAGAATGGGCCATATGTCCTTGTTCTTTAATATCATTTTAATGTGCAATATATTGTTAGTGTAGTGTATTGCATGTTCCTATAATGTATTCTTGTGCAATAACTACATGGACTGTATATTTTATTTCATACTGCTACATGGACTGTATATTTTATTTCATACTGAGAAGCAATAATTGATGCGCTCATGAATCAAACTTTGTAGTTAAGTTGCATACCTGACTTTCTTACAGTGATTATTGCTTTATTAACCTAGATTTTGGATCTGAGATTATAAATTATGTATGAATGCTTCTATAACAATGGGAAAGTACTTTCTAAATGCCTGTGAATGATACTTTTTTATAATCTATTTATTAAAGCCTTTTGTCCAAACAGATTTATCATTTCTTCACAATTAGAACTAGAAGAATGCTTCTACTCTGTCAAAAAAATCCTAATGATATTATATTGTAAGATAGGCTAGCTAGATCATATTCACTAGAGCTTCTGTGAGTACTGTTCCAGCAAGCCACTAACTATTGGGGCTTCAAAGTGCAGGAGAACAGACCTGTGAAAATTATTCTTATGCTTTTTTATGCCGTTTTATTTATTATTTTCTATGTAGTATTAGTATATTTCATGGTTATTTTTCTTTTTGTTCATGTAAAGTGCATAGTGGCAATGTTCTTGTATTATATACATTATTATTTTATTATTATATATTGTAAATTGACAGATAGTTTCTTTCCTTTTTTTTATCATCGCTTTGAATCTAGACTCAACACTGCAATGCTGACTTACTGGGATTCCTCCATATGTTGTTGTGAATTGTGTATTTTATTGATCTAATTTTCTTTATATATTTCTTAGGGCATCGATGCAGATGATATACCTAATAGTCCAGAGAGCCTCTCCAGTCCGACAGCCAAGTCCAGCTATGGTGGGAAAACTAGCTGGGCGGCTCATGCTAGGCCGACACCAAGCCAAAGTCCCCTACAAATCATGGTCACCACAAAGAGCAACGGAAATTCAACATATAACGATATCTCACGTCGCCGATCTAGTTCAAGGTAGGAAATTTGTGGCTTACTGGTTGTAATGCCAGACTTAAAATTTTATTTTCATATCCACATTATTTTAAGGAAAATTGTAAGTGCCCTTCCATGGTCTCCATTAAAATTCACTCTGTATGTTTAATTACGGTAGGAGTCAATGCCAATCATTCTTGGTTTATGTAATAGAAATTTTAGGACAAGCTTGAGAATTGTTTCTTACTGCTATCATCATCAGTATGACTTCCCTCATCAATATCATTATTTCATTATAATGATTATTCTGGAAAAATTGTAATAATTGTAATTGTAATAGTATTGTAATTTTTTTTATTCCATAGAAACCATAAAGTCTGCTATCTTTTTTAACTCATTTCAGCTCCAGCGCATCACCAATTACTAAGTCCCCAACGAGTCCAACCATTCTCACCCGCCAGTCTAGCAGCGGGAACAACAGCAGCCCAGTCACAACATCCCATTCTGGCCTAGATCGCAGGCGAAGCAATGATGGCAAAATCATATCCGCCGTAGGTCCATCTAACTTCTCCTGCACTTACTGTAACCTGCAATTTTCTACAGAGGTTGATCTACACCTCCACTGCATCGGCGAAAGTCATCAAGCAATTATTATGTCTGATGAAGGACGAGATTGGAAGTATAGACCGCCCCCTAGAGGAATCACAAGTGATGACTATGTATTATGTTCTAAGTAAGTTTTTTTTCCCAAAATTTTTTTTGAAAATTCAATTACAATTTTGAGAAAATTGCACATTGTGATGATATATACTGTGTCTAAGGTATTTTTTTTGAAATATATATGCATACTATGTACATTTCATATTATTATTATTATTAAGATTAATTGTCTGTCTTGTTATTTTTTAACAACTATTAATCTATATATTTATTTGTTGTTTTTATTTGTTGGATTATTATTTAAAATAAAAAAAATAATCAAGGAAAAAAAGAAAATTGTATTCAAATAAGATAAAAAGTGCCATTTCCTGCCATCTAGATTTGTCATAAACATAAAATTTATTACCTCAGTCCCACCATGGTTAGGGCTGGGTGGACCCTCTATCTGTGATAAGTCCTTCCCTGGACTCCCTCTATTACAAATTACTGAATATGCTACTGGCTTACTTGCTAATCATACTTTCTTTTTTATAGTTTTGTTCGCTGTCGTTTTGCTGCCCAGTGTATGTTCGCACATTCAGAGGATGAACTGGCTGAGTGGGTCGAGCGCTACCGGTATCGGCAGATGAAACTCCAGCAGGCTCGTGAAAAACAGCTGCATGGTAGTAGCTACGTTGAAACACTTCTTGAGAAAATGGTCAACTCAGCATCACCAACAGATGTGGTAGGTCAAACAAATAAGCTTTGTTATATAGAAATTTATTATATTCAATTGCTTGTTCTTTACTGGATGTCATATATATAATGAATGTATCAGACAGAGATAAGGCAAGTGAAATACAAGCTAATTTACTTCTGTATATTCTTGCTTATAAAGCAGACCGCATATAAAAATGACTCGAGTTTGAGGAGGTTTTGGACGATTTATTTATGTCGGGTGTATAATAAAACCCCCTGTTTTACCGTCGGAATTCCTACTCTTTGCTGCTTTTTATGGTGTTGATACATCAGCTAGCTAAAAATGGAGCCGAATGTAGGGCTAATCTTCCAATTAATACCATTCAATTAACTTTTTACGACCGTCGTGCTTAGTGAGTGCCAGGCTGCTTGTTTTCCATCGTAATTTTCTATTTTAAGTCTCGTCTAAAAACGTGAGAATATGGATACTAATTAAGCAAATACAATTGTTGTGACATTATATTTTTATATTTTTTTGTCTCAGCAGAGACAATATGTGAAGGGTTGTAGCTGTAGAAAACTAGGGGAAGAGAGGGGAAGGGAGAGGGTGGGTGACAACTTTGGTAATTTAATCTGAACAATAAGAGTTTAAAGTAGAGTTTTAAGGATGGGCAAGGAGGTTAATTGTAAAGGTATGTGGAGAGCCATGAAATTAGCTTTAGACTGGGTAGAAAACTTTAAAGGCTGGGTGGCTCCACCCACCATAACTATAACCCAGTATGTGTAATAAATATTTGATTGCCAGTATAACTTTATTCCTCCTCTCAAGTGGGAAATTCAATACCACTTTTATTTTCTAGATGTCGGATACAATAGAAGATGTTAAGCTTGATGTGAATTCTGACCTTAATGTTACTGTGTCAAGAAAGAGCTCTGCCAAGTCGTGGACGTTTACAATTCATTGTAATGTAAGGATTTAGACATTACGATCATATTTTTTATCAAACAATCATAACAAAAAAGATAATATTAATTAGTGAGAGCAGCTAGCTCAGTCGGCTAAATTGGTGGTAGCCACTGTGTGTGTACTGAACTGTTGAGATCTCTAGATTCAATTCCCATTGTTGCTCACATTGTGTTTCAGTTGGAGGGTTTAAATGCAAAAGTGCACTGTCCTTCGGATAAGATATTTAAGCCGTTGATCCCATGTGCATTATGGCCCATGTGCATATTAGAGCATGCATTACATTCTTCAGAAAAGAGTAGGGCATTAATTCTCCCGATGAACTGCCCAATTCACCACCAGAAGGACCCACTAGAAATAAGTCTCAGAACTTTCGTGAGTTGTCCTTGGTGTGTATCACATCGAAGAAATCCAATGTAATCCAATCCAATCCATATAATAATATTTTAAACTACTCAATTTGAAATGCTGTGCATTGTATGTGGTCATTCTCCAGGGTTCAGGGAAGGTTGTACTTTGTTCCAGTTTGCAATATTATAATGTTATCCATATATCTGCTGAAACTACAGTTGAACTTGCCTAAGTCGAATCCAAAATGCTATTGAAATACTGTTCGACTTGCATATAATTCGATTTACAGATTGTTAATTAATGGAACACACAACAATTTGTCATGTAAAATAAGATCGACTTAGAAATTATTTGACCTAGGCACAGTCAAGGCAAGTTTAACTGTATATCTTAACCTGAGAAGTATAGGATAACAATGTAAATTTTGCTTATGGGCAAGTCTTCTGTAAACCTGACATTATGTGTGTTCAATGACAGACAGCACTGCTGTATCTCTTTCACTGTATATTTCTATTTCTCCAACAGCCTCCCATGGAACTGGAGCATGTGGCTTTACTCTACGACATGCACCGTACCCATTTCAGCATTCGCAGCATCAGCACTGGTGACATAAATAAACAGGTCGACCAAGAAGTCCCCTCATCGTGTCAAGACTGGGTCAACACGCAGAACAACAATGAGACCGGCGGGAAGTCAACGGAACGCATGTACCGGATCAAGGTTCAGTTTACATCCGAGATCTACGGAACCTTCCGGCAGTCCATTGTGTTTGATTTTGGGCAGATGCCGGTTTTGGTTCAGCATATGTTTGTCGATGCCGTGTCCGTGTCCGACCTTCAGGAGCTAGATGAGATCCGCAGTACAGTGATTAACATCTCTGAGCGGTGGGATGAAACAAACAAAACAATTATTCCATTTGAACCAACCCCTCAGTTGTTCAGCGAGAAAGACAATGGACTCCTGACTTACTACCGTCCACCTCGAACTACCGAACAGTTGTTCAAAGGCTCAGTTCTGAAAAAAAAGTTAACGAAAAATAACTATCAAAATAAAATGCATGATTTATTGCATATAGAAGAGATAGCTCAGTACCAGAGTATTAGTAGGCAAGTTAAAACTGTTTCTCAATCTGTTGAGTTTGTCCAGATTATGAAATTTTCTTGGAATATAGTACTGTTTTATGGCCATATATAATCATGCTAGGATGTCATCATGACCATATTTGGGCATGTCACATGTATTTGTCGAATATAATTCGATATAGTTTTGACAGGGCTTAAGTCTGTAATCTATCTCATAACTATTAATGTTAAAAGACTGCCACACAATATTGTTGTACTTACACATACATTATGAAATTTAGTATGGAGGAAGCTCTCCATGGATTTATAATGATGTTAAATCATAATTTCAAAAAAAAAGTTTTAGTCTTATCAAATATATCATGTTTAACTCTTAGCCATTATACAAATTTATTTTTTCATATGTGAGCCATACCAAAAATTATGACTGTCTGCTGTTCCTTGTAAAATTGGTTTTACTGATTAAGAAAAAGACTATTGCCAAAGCAACTATGAACAAACCACCATGGTTACAGAAATTCCTAGCCCTGTGTTCCGTAAATTGTCTGTAAATTGAGACCTTTCTAATTTTCATGTTGATGTCACTAGATTACTGCTTAGGTTTGACAATAAAATGTTCTGATGTTTTGTATACTTTTTAAAAATTTGCATCTTCTCTTTCTTAGGTTTAATATTAAAACTAGAATCCAGTTGATAACTAGTTTTCTACTTGTTCCGCATCGGAATATTGGTGCAAGATATGCACAGAATGGCGAACTGTTTGCGTTGCTGAAATTGAATAACGAGCTATCGGAAGACCAAAGTGCCGGTCGACTTATCCTGACCAGCTGTAACCTTGTTCTTTTTGGGACTAGCAATGATGATAAGGAACCGGAGACAGTTTACACAGCGGTCATAGAGGAAAAGGGAAAGGGATTTGTTTACTTAAAGTTATCGAAGAAGTGTGTTGATGATCTTAAACTGAAGGCAGACACAGACTTAGAATGTTACGTACAATTTCAACTGAATCGGTGAGTTTAAATGTATTTTATATCCATTTATTTGACTACAAAACTAGATTATTAACTTCAAACTTGGAGTAATAAAAAATGGCAGTGGTAAGTGGCTATTTTTAAGCCAGTCTTAAAGGAACTCCTAAATTTGATTGAATGTTGTTTGTATGTATAAGATTAGGACAGTAACATTCATTCAGGAATCTCGTTCTAGACTTTTGTAAAAGTAGCCACTGCGTAAGAAACAAAACTATAGTTTAGCACACAGCTTCATAACAGAATATGGTAAAAAAGGACAATATAGATGCCTGCTGTATATATTGCTAAACTTTAAATATAAAATGTCAGAGCGTAACACAATATGGGTGACTTGTGGGCCACCAAATCTGAATATTACAATATTTAAAAATATAAAAATTACACAAAGCACAAATTTTAAAGACAGGAATGTGAAAAGAAAGCTCAGTGAGAATGACGATTTTATTTCCATTTGTTGTTATACTAATTTATTTAACTAGTAGTAGCACTCAGTGATTAACTTTAGGGGGAATTTCGTAAATAGCTGTCTCGCACACTTTATGAAAATTGAACAAATTGTAACTTGCTATTACATATTATGAAAGACAGTAGATATTAGTAAACATTCAATATAAAATGTACAGTTTACAGAACCAGATGAGGGTGACAGGATGAACGCCATGAGCTGACTGCCTAACAGAATATGAGCGACTCCTAAGTCACTGGTTTGAACATTAAAATATTAAAATATATAACAAAATTTCACCAAGCACAATTTTTAAAGACATAATGAACAGAAACAGAAAACTCAATAAAAATAACCATTTTTATTATATGTGTTCTTTTGTTCAGGTTACCTATATGTGAGATGCACTATGCGGTTGACAAGATTCAAGATGTGGGCATTATTTTTCCTGAAGTTAGCAAAGCTCTTGACATTCCTTGGACTCCCCACAGGTATGTATTCCATGGACTTGATACCCCTTCATGGATTTAGAGCCTGTTTCTAATGAATGTAAAAATGAAAGTTTTGAACAAGAAAGAGCCAATTCTTTTATGTTTGTTTAAACATTAGACAACAGCCTTTTCTCTCATATTTATACATGAGATAGCCATTTCTTTTTTGTTAAAATGCCATTTTACTACAAGTGTTTAAATATCAGTAAGTAATTTCTCTCTTTTTCAGCATAGAGCCATTTCACTCAGTTTTAAATATGAAATGCACACAAAGAATCATTAATTCCTAGTACAATTACAATGTTAAACGATAGGTTTTATCGATTATCTTATTTTTGCAGTATTGTATTTCTGTATATGTCCAATAAAATTAATTTGAGCTTGAAAGCGAGCAATCTCTGGTATACAGGTTGTAATTCCTTTTGTTTTTTACAGGCAGTGGAGTGAAAGTAGTGACCAGCGATTGAATGCTAGGCAGAAGGAAGCAATAATCGCAATTACCTCACCTCTATCTTCACCATTGCCACCAATATTTCTGATTGGTCCATTCGGTACGGGGAAGACTTACACATTAGCGCAAGCAACCAAGCTTATATTACAGCAGCCCAACACAAGAGTCCTTATTTGTACTCATTCAAACAGGTATTACTAGTGGTGGCATTGATTATGGTAGTGATGGTGATAATGGTATAATTGTGATGATCGTTGTGATGGTAATGATTATGGTGATTGTATGTAGCGATAGATCTTGGTAATGGTGGTTACAATCGTAATGATGGTGGTAGTGGTGATAATGGTGATAGTGTTTGTATTGATAGGTAATGATATCGTAGTGGTGGTAATAATGGTGTTGTTTTTAATGGTAGTAGTGATGTTGATAATGATGTTTATAGTGATATCTTATTTATGATGGTAGTGGTGGTTTTTAATGGTGGTCACCATAATGGTAGTGGGTGCTGTTTGTGTTAGTGGTAGATGATGGTTGTTATCCTAACAATGCTAATGGTGCTGGAGATATAAAAATAGTTTTTATTGCAACTACTGAAAGTTGCATGAGTTTTTAAACATTTTTCCTTTACGTTCTTCAACAGTGCTGCTGATTTGTATATAAGGGATTACTTGCATCCATTTGTGCTGGCTGGAAATGAGTCTGCCCGTCCTCTGCGTGTATATTTTCATGGACGATGGGTAGCTACTGTTCATCCCACCGTCCGTTTGTATTGCGTTATGTCGGAAAATGAAACACAATTTGAACATCCCACCAAGGAAATGGTACTTAAGCACCGGGTTATTGTAGCAACACTTAGTACGTCAAGAGTACTCAGCCATTTGGATATAGAGCCAGGTAAGTTTTACTCATGATTTATTATGTATCATGCTTTGGATCTTTCTCTGTTTAGAAAATACTTACCTGGATGAAACAACTAATTGTCATTGGTCGGTTTATCCAGGTAAGTATATGTTCATAGTCTACCAACATCAATTCTGATTTCTGTATATTTTATCTTTATTTCTTCAAAAGTATAAAATTTTCCAGGTAAAATTTATATCATAGTGGACTGTATGCAACCAAAACAAAAACTGTAAATGTTGATATTTCATATTTTTATACAATGCAGGATTCTTTACTCATATATTACTTGATGAGGCTGCACAAGCAATGGAGTGTGAGACGATTATGCCGCTTGCCCTAGCAAATAAGAACACGCGGATCGTCTTAGCCGGTGACCACATGCAGATTAGTCCACATGTGCATTCCGAATTCGCCCGCAACCACAACCTCCACATATCTCTTCTTGAACGACTCCATGATTTGTACCCGTTGGAGCACCAGTGTAAGATACTGCTCTGCGAAAACTACCGATCACATGAGGCAATCGTGGCTTATGCGTCAAAACTTTTCTACGAGGGTAAACTTTTATCTAGTGGTCAGCAACCAGCCAGCGAAAAGTATTTCCCGCTGACTTTCTTCACAGCACGTGGGGAGGATGTTCAAGATAAGAATAGCACAACATTTTACAATATTGCAGAGGTAAGATTTACCAAACATTAGCCTAAATTGAGAACAGCTTAGCTCAGTCGGCTAATCTGGTGGTAGCCACGGTGTGTGCGCTGAACCATTCCCATTGCCGCCTCTCCTTGTGTTTCAGCTGGAGGGCTGAAATGCAAGTTGCAATAGCGCACCGTCTTTCTGATGAGACGTTTAAGCAGTTGATCCCGTGTGCATTATGGCCGATGTGCACGTTAAAGAACGCAGTACACTCTTCGGAAAAGAGTAGGGGATTGTCTCCCGGTCGGTGTACTGCCCAATCACCACCAGAAGGACCCCACTGGAAATAAGCCTTCTTCTAGACTTCGTGGGCTATCCTTGGTGTTTACACCGAATAAATTCAATCAATCAATCAATAATCTTCTCATGTATCATATTTAATATGGTATGAACTTTGACCTATCTGCATTTGTGCCATTTCTCTGAAGGACTATCCACACTCTTATTGTCAACAATCTCTTGCTCTTCCATGTTAGTAAAGCAAGATTTTTTTTTTATATCTTGCTTTGAGAACTTATTTTTTTGAAGATCATCAAAAAATATAATTGAATAAATAAAATTTTGTTTTCTTAGTTAGCAAATGGTTTTTCCAAAGACATTCAGACGTAGTAGGAAAATATAAAATAAAAGTTTATTGTTGAATGTAAACAGTGTAGTAATGAGATGGTTAAATGCTTTAAATTTATATAATTGGGAAGAAATAAATAAATAAATATATATATATATATATATATATATATATCACAGTGGTCGTGGGACTAGTTTGGGCCCTACCTAAGCTGGTCGAACGTTTGGTTTGGGTCTGTACCCAAGCTGCACTGATGAGGCCTGGAAGGCCGAAACGGATCCGTCTGCAGATATTGGGATTCCTTCCAGTGGATGCTTAGTTTATTTTGTCATTCTGATTGGATTTTCTCTACTGTTCCGTTTTAATTTTAATTTTAAATTGTTTTGCATTATATGGCCGTTTGCTGTTTTATGGGTTTTTCCCATTTGTCTTTCAAACTTATATATATATATATGGCAGGCATAGTGAAGAGAAAGAAAAACTTTTACTTTTTTCTGAAATTTCCATTTTTTTCATGACTGCGGGTGTGCGAATTGGGCCAAAATGAAATTTTATTTTTTATTTGAAATCATCAAAATTTCCATCCTTAAAATCTACTCTTACTATTTAGAGTTTACCAATGTTATCCCGCACCCACCCATAAAATGTCTATCACCCATGCTTAGTTTTCTTCAGCTACAACCCTATCTACATATATGCTAAATTTAATTCCATCAATTCTTTATTTATCAATTTCATAAAAATACAGAAAACGATAACAGATGCAATGATTAAATGATAATATAAATATTTAAATAATTGTAATGAATGAATGAACTCCAAATAGCTTGTACAGATAAGATTATTGTTTTCTTATTTTTATAAATCTTTAAAAAAAAGGCCTAATCTAACAACTTTTAAGAAAATTAGATTAAAATTTTTAAAAAGCTAACCTAAAACTTACAAAGGATGGGATTTAAAATTAAATTTCAAGGCAAAATGGAATTCCATTGCCAAGGCAGCCAAGTTCTCAATTAACTTTAACAAGAATTTTGTCTATTCTAACTTCCAGCCTTGAAGTTTTTCACCCAGTCTAAAGCTAATTTAATTGCCCTCCACCCACCCTTATTAACCCACTTTTCAATCCTTAAAATCCACTCTTATTATTTAGAGTTTTATTACCCACCCACCCTTAAAATGTCTAACATCCACCCTCATTTTTCTACAGCTACAACCCTAAACAAGGTATAAAAAAAAAGTGTTGTCTAATGGGCAAGTGAATGCTGGTCTTTCTGGAATTTGTTTCTTTGCTATTCAGTGAATATTGAGGTCCTAATAATCTAGCAAAGAAAAACATCTTTTTACTTCAGATTATTTTCTGTACCCGTTTTCAAAAATATCTCCACATCTGATCTCCACTAGGTTTATGAGATTGTTGAACGTGTGAAGGAGGTTCAGAGGTCATGGCCAGAAGAATGGGGCAGTCTTACTGACACCAGTATTGGTGTGGTGACTCCGTACACTGACCAAGTATTCAAGATCAGGTCTGAACTCCGTAAGAAACGTCTTGGCAACGTTACTGTTGAGAGAGTGATGAATGTTCAAGGTAAGAAGCCTCCTGCATGTGGCATAGTGTGTAAGGCATTGGACTTTTAATCGGAAGGTCAGGGGTTCTAGACCTACACTCGTCACGCTGCTTGTGTACTTGTGCAAGACACTTTATCTGCATTTACCTCTTTTCACCCAAGAGTATAAATGGGTACCTGGTGAATGATTTTGAATGAATTAGTAGAGCTGATTACACACATATGGAATACTCCCCATGGAGTGGTGGAAGTTGCATGTTGTGTATGATTGATTCCGTATCCAGTGACCAAGGACAAAGTGCTGAGCGCTATATGATAGCTAAAATTAATTAGTTAAATGATTTCTGAACTACAAACAATTTTCATCATGTTTATTTAATTAGTGATTCATGTAGTAAACGCTGATCATCTGCATTCTTTGGTGCTCTCAGTCAGGTTGTTTTATATGTTGTAAATAAGGAATGCAGAGCAAGTAAGTTAACCAAGTCTACTTAGTGATGAACATGTCAGTTGAGTACCTGGGCGCTCAAGTCTTTCTATGCAACTTCCATTCACCTACAGTACATATGGTTTTATCAATTTTATGACTTAACTGTATAAATTTCTTGAAACAGTTTTGCTAATCTTTTTGCTTTTAGGCGAGACTTTTTTTATACCTTGTTTAGCGAACCTACCAACTGCAAATATTGATGATTTCAAATAAAAATTTAATTTTGTTTTTGGCCACGGAAAAATGGAAATTTCAGAAAAAAATAAATTTTTAAATAAGTGCGCTAAACAAGGAATAAAAAAAGTCTTGCCTTGCTATTGGATTTTACTATTTTATTATTAGATAAGAATTTCATCATTTAATTACTTTACCTTGTTGTTTTAACTTTTTTGATATATGTTTGTTAACAAACATCAATGTCCTCTGCGTTTTAGATTAAGATTTTTATCATATTTGTAATTAAGTCTCTTTAAAAATGTTATTAATATGCTGTTATTAGATATTTTGCATAATTTTATAATTTTGTATCACCAAACTGGGCCATGTGTAAAACAGGTTAAGTTACACCCTCCTGATATGTTATCTTGTATAAATGTGTTCAATAAAAAAATAAAAATAAATAAATATGAAACCTAATGTAGTGGAAGCACATAATTTAAAGTCCTCAAGCTGTATGTTTGTTTGATCTATCAAATTTCTTTCTCTCAGGTAAACAATTCCGTGCATTGTTTATTAGCACAGTTCGTACCAGACACACCTGTAAGACAGACGTCTCAGGCATATCTACTTCAAAGAGCAAGAAAAAAGGTTCTACCGCTACTGATGTTGATTACGGGTTCCTTTCCAACGATAAATTACTAAACACCGCCATAACTCGGGCACAAAGCCTTGTAGCAGTTGTTGGAGACCCAGTTTCTCTCTGCTCCATTGGAAAATGCAGGTTTGTCTAAAATGTACAAAATATGTGACCACTCTGATAAAAACTTTATATTTGCATTTCCAAACTTCACACTACCAGTCAAAATACCCTGAGATATTTTGACCAATTTCAGGTTTCATTTGTTTATGCTGTAAGAGGTATTAGAAAGCAATTATAAAATATTATCATTGTATTAAATCTAATTAAAAAGTGAAGTTAAACTTGCCTAAGTCAACATAGCTTAACTCGAATAATTTTTAAGTTGAACTTATATTACATGCCAAATTTTTGTGTTTTCCATTAATTAACAATCTGTAAGTTGAATTTTATCTAAGTCAATTTTTTTTTAATGGCATTTTGGATTCGACTTAGGCAGGTTCAGCTGTTTATGAAATCGTTTTTAAATACACACCTCAATGACTGACTGTTTTCTTGCTTTGGTTGTTTGATAGTTGTGATAGCTTTTTTCAATTAGTCTAAACAGATTAAAAATATGTTGTTTGTCAAAATTTGAAATACTTTACTTTTAAGTGATTGGTGTTAAGAAATAACCTTTTTGTAAATTTTCAGAATACTGTGGGAGAATTTCATTAAAACCTGCCATGAGAATAATAGCCTGCATGGAATTACATATGAAAGTATCCAAGCTCAACTATCCGGTGTGGAGTTGAAAAAGACATACACCCTGAATCCTCTTGCAAAGGAGTTTATCCCAAGGGCATTAAGAGCACAAATGACGGGTGTGCCAGTTTACCAAACAGCATTACAGAAGACTGTGTTATCACCGGCTGGTACTCCAACACCACCGTTGACTCCTTCACCGGCTAGTAGCCCTTTGGTTGGAGCTCCAATCAGAGCAGCAACTGTTAACCCGTCTTATCACCACCACCATCATGCCGCTATGTACAGGCACCTGAACCCTGTAAGTGTGGATCCCATCACTGGAGGCAAGTACGTGTACTTACCATTTGTACCTATGATGCGAATGCCACCGTACATTCCTATGGGCCACCCACTCATAGATCCGTATAAAAATCACAACCACTTTCCAATGCGACATTCCCCAGTTCCTGGAATTGGCACACCGCCAGCACAGCTATCACCGAAGCCAAACCAAGGAAATGCATCAAGGCCTAGTGGCCACCAGGCTCCACATGCACCTGGGTATTATAATTCAGCTCAGCAACAGCAGCAGCATTCACCAGGTGTCATAACAGCACAGCATCATTCGCCAGGTGGCCATCCTCCACTGCATAATTCTCTTGGAAATTATCCACAGCCGGTTAGCTCACCAGGTGGGCATCAACCACAGCATGGACCACAAGTTGGTCCTCAGTTCCATAATTACCCTCAACCTGGTCATCCTCAGAATATGTCATCAGGTATTCCATCCCCGAAACATCACCCTCAACCCAGCCAACCAGGTGGCCACCCGATTCAGCACAATAATTCTGTTGGCTATCAGAATTACAAGCCAGGTGGACCTAACTCATATATACCAGGTAGCATAAATCAGCATCATCAAGCTAGTGGAGTTTTAGCAGTTGGCAATGCTCAAAGCGGCATGCAGTATATGCCAGCAGGCCAGGGCCAACACAAACCAGTGCAAACGTCTGATCATCACCGTCCATTAATTGCAAGAAATCCAAATGGGACCAATAACACAGGAGCAAATATTAAATATAACCAAATGGTAAAAGACAGCATCTCACCTATGGTGGAACTCAGTAAAATGCTACAGAAAATGCCACACAACCCTGGGAAAATTGGTTTTGGAGAACAGGGAAAGAATACGGAGGCATCGCGGTTCACTGCATCTGGTGAGCACACCACAGACCAAATGAAAAAGACTGAGCTTATGCACAATGCTCAGCATGACTTTGGTAATGTATTGTCACTGAATATGTCACAGGAAACTCGACCTCTTAAACCAGGAACCATTAATGGCAGTTACTCATTTCCTTCCTTTCGACAAAATTCTGATGCTAATAGAATCCAAACGGATAGGCAAGCGCAACCGAGATCAAGAAACCTGCAGGAAGCATGGAATGAGCCACCGGAAGCGTGGAAACGTAACTTATTTCAGCATGGATCTGGTGCCGCTTCACCTTCTCAGGGTGATGCATCTAACAAACCACCACACCAGAATAATCTCTTCTTGTCAGAAGGATCAGGATCATACAGCACCGACTTTCCTCCTCATCCCAATCAGCAGTCTCCAAATAGTTGGTCAAAGCCGTTAAGCCCAAGAGTACCGAGTAATCCAAGCCATTCCCCTGTGATATCAGAAGAGGCCAAAGCCCCAGGGAAGTCATATGCCAGTGCCTTGAGGGCACCTCCTAAGCCTAAACCTAAATTGGTAGATGACAGAGTTAAAGCAGCATCACCAGATCCTCTGTCAGTGATCAAAGACTTAGGAAGCAGGCAGAATAAAGATGGATATTATTCATATTTTAACTAAACCCCTGTCCAGACTATCAAATTTTATTTGACAAAAACATGTTTACATGCCTAAATATGGCCATGATGACATCACATCATAACCATATATAGCCACATCAATTTTCTTTGTTGAAGAAAATTGGATAGTGTGGACAAAGTTCCAATATTTTCTTTTACCTGGCTATATAGGTTTCACTAATAAATGTGTAAAATATTCTTTTATTCTTGTTAAATTATTTTACTTAAATAAGTTTATATTAAAGAGTGTTGTTTTTGAGATTTGGATAACTCCTAGATAAATTTATTATATTATTTACTATATTAATTTGAAGTGGCTTGTAATTAAGAATAGGTAGAATTTGTTAGTTTAATGTGAAGTGTTCTTGCAAATTTCCTAGATATGTATCTTAATTTTCAGAAAATACTGTATACAAGAACCAAATGTTGTCCTTCAATTGTGTTAAACCCTGTCCAGGCTATTAAATTTCACCAAAAAAGAGTGACATGCTGAAATATGGTCAGGACCATACATGAGGCATGTCGTGGCAAAATGATTAAGTTTCCGAACAGGCCAGTATTGTGTAAATAAGCTATAAATTATGGGAGCTCAAAAAATGACTTAAAAAGTAATTTTTTAAAAATATTTTTTACTATAGAACAACAGTTTAAAATTAATGTCTAATTATTCGTGTCCCAAAGTCTTAGTTCTGTAAAATGGTCAACACATTGTTTATTTAACGTTATTTTGGTAGTTAATTCCATTAAACAATGTATGCACAAATAACTTAGGTAGGCAATTACTCAAAAAAATGTTTATATTAACTCTAAGAGTGCTGTACTTCCACCTCCCAATGCTTGAAATATCCAATTTCAATGAATGACCCCACATTTTAAAGATTACATTCTCAGGTATCTGAAAATACTAATAACTTGAAATTCAATTTTTGCCACAACATGCCTCAATAGCCACATGATGACTATTATATGGGCATATAACAGTTTTGTTGTCAAAGAAAATTTGATAAGTCTGGACAGAGATTTATAAAATGAAAATATTTTCTTTTTGTATTTTTACAAATCATTAACTATCACATTATTTAGAGGCATTTCTATTTACTTATTTTTAAACCCATGTTAAATTATTTTTTTATAAGTGATTTTCTCAATGATTGAATACATGAGAAATATATGTAGATTGAAGAGGAAAAGTAGAATTGATTAGAAATTATAAGATACCAAGAAACACTTTATTTGTTATAGATTTCAGCATGTTCAAAATATTTCATTAAGTACAGGCCTAACTAAAAAAACAAAAAACAATATTTATAATGTACAATGTGAAAAAAATGGTCGTTTCTCTAATCTTGTTTTTGTTGAAGATTATAATGTAGATAAGAATATTAATTATATAGTGTGTATATAAGAAAGAAGACAAAACTATGGAAACGGTTAATTTACTATCTTGGTCTTTAACAGCCATAGAATTTTAGGACAAAAAATGTTTAGAAAAACAAAAAAAAAGGAAAAAATTAAAATGAAAAAAAAAATGTAAAAATAAATTGTTTAACAATCTGGGGTATCTTTAAATATCTTCTTGATTATTTGATATATTTGACATAGTCTTTGGTAATTGAATATTATAATTATATAAAAAAACATTTTATATATTCTTCCACTTCAAGAAAGATAATAATTCTGAACAGAAAAAAAATAACTTTTAAATCGCCACACTGGAGTTCCAGTAGTGGTTTAAAGTTGCAAAAAAATATATAAGTAGCATGAACAAGAAAAATATATGTTCAGCTATATGAAAAAAAAATTAAGGTGTTGCCTCCTTTTTATCAGCCTTTGGGAGAAATATACTATTAAATACAAGATAAAAAGGTGATTTCTTTTTCATATGAAAATTATAAGATAGAAGAATGTTGGCTGTTTATAAGATTAAAATATATGGCCGTTTTTATTTAATTTTTGTTGTCCAAAATACAGAAGAAATCATTATGCTTTATAGTTGGTTGTTGCATTTATTTTTTAGGTAGTTGATATTGTATATAAGATGATGTATTACCTGTTCTCACCAAAAATGCTTAACAAAAAAAAAAAAAAAAAAAAAAATATTTAAAAAAAGGCAAAAAGAAAGTATAAAAAAAGGAGGATGTGGGATATACAAACAGATCAACAAATGAAACTTGTTAAATATTCATGAACTAATTTGCATATTCATTAGTGATTCAATTTAACAAGTTGATAATTTGTAATTGATGTATTATCAGTGTATTATATTGAATTTTTTAAAAGAAAATTTTCTTTCATCTATTGTAACTTGGTTGATAACTAATTCACAGTGTGCCGTAGTATAGGATGAATATATTTATATGTTCCGTGGCAGTTAAATTTTTAGCTGTGGATCCAGGAAGGTCCACAGTTTTGAAATTTCATTTTGTTTTTCCTTATATAAGTTTGCATCTATAGTTTTGTAATAGATAGATAGAGATAGATAGTAAATTCACATTCAGTAAAAGTAATAAAAAAGTGTGTGCTTTAACTAACTTTGCCATAGGGGTTGGCTGTTAACTTTGTGAGGGCCAATTCATGATCTTTAAATTAAAAGACCAAATCCAACCAATTAAATCAATTGAATCATTTAAATCATTTATCATGGTGGATAAACATAGTGATTTTAATTTTTTTTTTTTTTTTATGAATATGATTTAGAATTCTATGTAAACATTTTCAGATAATTTTAGAAATCAGGTGTTTTTTTACACATTATACCTACAAAGAAGTAAAAATATATTTTGGTTATTATTATGGTTTTTGTTATAGATATTGTATGAGGACATTTCATTTACAGTCGGTAGTAGTACTGTATACCAAATTTGAATATTTAAAAAAAGACAAAAAGTGAAAAAAAAAAAAAAAAAAAAAAAAAATAGTAAATAAAAAAAAAAAAAAAAAAAAAAATGAGAAAAATAGTAAATATTAATAATTTGTATATATACATTAATAGACATACATACGTTTACAAACTATATAAGGATATTATAGTTAATAGTCATCCAGAAAAAAAATGTGTCATATTTTGTTTGGGTTCTTTGGTTTATAATAGTCTTTACATTTGTTAGGTTTTGTGAATTATTAATGGCTTTTGTATTTCTAATACATAAATATTGGCAACTTTTAAATATGATCTTTGAAATGTAAATAACTAGTTAAAAAATGGGATATTTTAAGCTAATTAATTTGGATAATTATTTTCACATTTAAAGATAACATTACTTTTTGTACAACATATGTTCCGTTTTTTTTTTTTTTTTTTTTTTTTTTTTTTTTTTTATCGTTATCGTTGAAGTATAAGCAGGCCTTAATGGTTGTTTGGAAAATATATGAATGAAGTACGAAGGGCGCCGCCCTCTGCTATATTATGTCTAGTGCTGGTCACTAACAAGAGGTTGATAAATGTTTTTGACAATATATAAGAAACTGTAGGCCATGGTTATTGGAACAAGAATGGTACCATAATGTTAATAATTCGTAATAAAGTAGTTCTCTCAAATGCGCCCCCAACTTATGCCTTAAATTATAAAAGCACTTTGGTGCTTAATCTGGAATGTTTATTATTATTATTATTGTTGTTGTTGTTTAGGCGAGACTTCATTTTATACCTTGTTTAGCGAATCCGCCGCTCACAAATAGTGGTGATTTCGAATAATAATACAATGTTATGTTTGGCCAATTAGCGTACCCGCCGCCACCAGAAAAACAGAAAGTTCAGAAGAAAATAAAAGTTTTCCTTTCATTCGTCCATCACTGCCTTGAAATCTTCAAAGATAAGATATGTATATTTCTTCCTAATTATATAAATTTAAAGCATTTATCCTTCCTATTACTATACTGTTTACATTTACCAGTAGAATTTTATTTTTATTTTCTCCTCTAGATGTTTTTGGCAAACCTATTTGCTAAATAAGAACAAAACTTTTTTTTCCACCCTTTAATGATCTTTAAAAAAATAAGTTCGCGAAACAAGGAATCAAAAAGTGTTGCCTTACAGCTGTATTATTATTATTACTAATTTTATTTTTATTGCTCCCTGGATCAGTAAAGAACGTATATACAGTATTTTGGTAAAAAAAAAAGAAAACACAATTGGCTCACAATGTGTTCACGAATTTAGTATCCACAACCTTGCACTTATATGATTTAGGCGATGTATAAAAGATAGTATCAGTATTTAATGTGCCTTTCTTGAAATGTGGAGGATTGAATTGCTAACCAAGGTGAATATTAAATGTATTTTAAAGTATATTTACATCGACTATATTTCACATTTAGTAGGCCAGTCAGATTAGCCCTATGTCCATTACCATTGAAAGTGTCTAGCTATTTGCATACTTTCCAGGCCACGTGTATGCCAGCCTATGTATTGCATTACAACCAATGCAGGACATTTTTAAAAGGATGTTTACCTTGTAATGAGGATGAATACTTTTAATGTTACCAAACCAAATACATTTTAATGCAAGGTTGGTCATTGTGGTTAACTTAGTAGGATGCAAGCCATTTTTACATTCTTTATTGAACGTTTCATGTGTGCGTAACTAAAGCGGCACTTTGTTTTACAGGTGCCAAAAATAAATTGTTAATAAATTTCATGATAAATGCATAATTTAAAAGTTTAATTGAATAATATCTACTAGTACAGTATTTGTAAATAATACTTGTATTATCCTGTGAATATGAATGTATTTTTAAATGTTTACAAAAAACGGCAAGAAATTTTTGAAGCTCCAAATTTTCTAGATCGATACATTTTGGCGTTTTCTTGACTGATAAATTCTTAATACTTGGTAATTGTTGGCAACTGTTCGCTCTTGCGCCTTGCGTTATTAATTATTTACTTTAAAATATTAATATTTGATTTGAGTAGCATTATTGTATAACCTGTTTTGCGTGTTTTCATTTAGAGTAAGGAATTTAAACGATTTACAGTATTCTTGCGTTCATATATCAAACCACAAAAACAGACTGATTCTTTAATACGTAATAACATCACATCAATGTATGCACACTGATTGTCGGAAGTTTTTGAGGTACGGAGTCGTTGGTTAGTAGCCTGTTTAGTATTTCTCAATCAATTTACTGTTCAACTTGTTTTTTGGGTTTTTTTTTAATGCACACCAGTTAGGTATTCATACGCCATAACATAATATGTTTTATTTAGACTTGTATTCTAGCCTGTTGTAGAAAGGAAATACTGTTTGCCATATCGTATCTTAACTACAATTTTTATCTGTAAAATGTTGCTCTTTTAAATTCTCTGATAATAAAACAAACTTTTATCTGAATATCTTTTTTTGAAGTTTGACTTTTGTTTTACTCTTCGGGTACAGCATTATAAATCAGTGAAAATTATTTTTCTGAACTTTGAATTCTATTCAGCATTCAGCAATATCTGCCTACAATCCACAAAAGTTAAATCATAATACAGTTCAACCACACTTTCGTTTCAGGACCAACTTAAGTGTCTCCAATAGCAGATGACAGTGTGATATGGTATATATTTACCACCTACTTTCGCAGCCCAAAAGTACTCTTAATAGGGTTGTCCCCCTTAAAGGGGTTCCAGGTTTGAAATTTATTATGTCCGTGGTTCATAATAAAAGACCCGCGAGGCCGCTTTCGACAATCGTTCGAAATTTAAAACAAATCAAGACCCCTCTTCTTACAGGGTATCTTTATGACTATAATAGGCTAATAATATAATAAATACGACTTATAAAGCGCATATTATCCACCTAGAAAGTGCTCAAGGCACAAGAGACGGAATTATGCAAATAAAAAAATGGAACTAAAGCGTGGAAACCCATCAATTGTCTTCACTAGAAGAAACCAGCATCACCGCTGTTTCCGTAAAGTTGTTATATTTAGAAGGGACCAATTATTATTGGACCAAACTCCCTATCTAAACTATATGCTCAAAGCACAAACAATATAAAAATGATTTGAGTAAAAAAGTATTGTAAGTAAAATTGAGTAAGTAAAAATTAATGATCATAAGGAACACCCATTAGGTAAGTCCAACCCATTTCCAATGGGGTCCAAGATTGCACATTAAGAAATTACCTTTAAAATCATTAATATTTAAAATATCCATAGGAAAAAGGTTATACAGTATGTATAACTATACAACTAACAACAGTCTACCATTCCTCGATACCAAGGTGACTGTAAAACCGGGAAATGGTAGATTTATGACTACTCTATACACGAAGCCCATCTAGTCAGTGTATAAACATCATGGACATCATAAACATTACATAACATTAGAGTACATAATATGAATGGGCGTTCATTAGCTACAATATTCACGGCGCCCAAAGAAATGGGATACATGTCCTGTGCTGTGAAGACCAATCGATGTTTAACCAAGAACACTCACACTCTCAGAACACCGTGTACAAAATAACATGTTCGCATTGCGATATAATAAACATTGGTGAAACTGGCAGAACCATTGGGTCCAGAATAAAAGAATATGTACGCATGCAAACGCATTTAGTAACGCACAACAAAAGACCTATACTTAGAGCATGTTTTGACATTTCTTGGGAGATCTGTGCACCCTTTGCCCTATGTCCGAAGAAGAAGCGCTGGAGATTAAGAAGCATAAAGTTACAGTAATATTTAGACTTGCCATAAGTCTCTTATTTTTTATTATTTTTCTCATTCACTAAGTGCAATAAAGAGTGAGTAACCTAAAATTAGGGCCTGGAAACCAGGCTATAATATTACGAACGGATGTGTAAGATATGAATATTAACAATTGACTGCAGTTTATTGCTAATGGACTTTAATGGGTATAATAATATACTATACATCTGTATTCACATCCTTATCATACATACAGTACGTTCATTTACACACCCACACCCACATATTATACATAAACATATAGGAATATACATGATCACACACATTAATGAATATCACACATATACTGAGATTATAGATAGGACAAAGTAGTAGTCAATGTATAGTCATTCATTTTTTTTAATTGATTGTATCTAGGCCTACATTGCTAAATGATATAAGGGTATAAAGAAAGGAATTAAATCTTTAAATACTCATGGGGCGGGAGAGATTTGAAGTATTTTCACATTTAACTATATGGGCTGGGAAGGGGTCACTGGGGTGAGAGTAGATTTTGTGCTTTCGTGAGGAAGATTAACTTTTTATTGATGAGTTACGGTGATGAGGGAAATGTATGCTCTCAGGGATGTTCAGTAATCTAAACATTTTTGTTGTTTTTTAATGTACCGGTATTTGTTTTTCAAGTTTACTTAGAATTTTTAGTTTTAAACTTAAGTTTTGTTTACTTCGTT
>NW_022737916.1:164365-166778 GCF_011630105.1 Anneissia japonica
AGATGTGTATAAGAGACATGTCAAATGCTTGAGTGACGTTTACTCAATTTATACTTTGTTTTCTTTAGTGTATTGTATTCTGTTTGAAGTATTATTTTTGGACGCACCTTTATCATGTGAAGTGACGTGCCACTGTTTCAAAAGTGTAGTTTCCGAATAAATTATTATATCGACCCTAACAGGCCCGGTTTTGTCTTATTATATACGTTGCTTTGTAACATACGATGTTAGTCCACTGATGAAGACCTAACTGGCGAAACGTTTGGAATAAACCTGAAATTTACAACATATTTATGCCTTTGAAGTCTTCTTTCAATCAATCAATCTTTCTTTATTGCAACTTCGAGTTGAATTTACATATTCTTCAATAGTATAAAATATATGAAACAAAAAGGAACCATACAAATATTAAGAATAAATCACCTAAGATATCAATAATTTTAGTATTTGTATTCTTATAGGCATCATCCTTTTAACTCCATAATTAATACAATGACAAATATTTAGATAGACATTATATGGACACTAATTATAAACAACTACAGAAATGAATGTGAAAATTTGTGGTTACAATAAATTGTATTTATTCAGGAAAGTAAGCAAACCAATTGTTTATCTGTTTCAGTTGGTTGAATTCTATGTTGCAGCCAATTCCAATAGTCAATAGCAAGCTTGATATATAGGCCTACTAAGGGTGGATCAAGAAATGTTCTGACGGGGGTGGAGGGGAATAGCACCCACCCAGTGGCCCCCGCTGGATCCGCCCCTGTTAATACTGTAATGTAGTTAAATTGTATGTTTTCATCAACTAATGTTGTAGGCCTACCGTAAATGTTCAATCAGTCAGCATCGAATGTTAACATTTTACAAACTCCATTGAATATCAGGTGTTGAAACAACATGGCATACGAGTAGACTAGAATACTGTGTAAGCCTATACAAAAAGTTATATAACATCTTAAGTGGATTTTTAACTCATACAGGAGTTCGTGCTTCGAACAGGTCATTCCATTCATAAAAAAAAGCCTTTTGATGGAGAAAGTGTATCTTTTTGGTTGGCAAGGCTTGTCTAAGTCGAAACTAACTCCGGCTATATTAAATTGAAAATGTTATTCTTGTTAATGTGTATATAAGTATTACTACTATGTCCATTTTTGTCGATCTAATCTACGTAATTTTACTTTCAGAGTTTATATTTAATTAATTAAAATTGTTTAGATACTTATTTGAAAAATATATTATATAAAATAAATGTAATCGGTAAAGTTTATAATAATATTTGATAATATTTAAATAAAGCAAAAAGATTGAAATATGTTAAATACGGACACAATGTATACACAGGCCTAGTTCTAGAGTTTAGTTAAAATATGTAAATAAGTATTGAAATGATATACACTACTTATATATATTTATATAAATATTATGCGTAAATATGTATTTAGTAAAATAAAATAAATTTAACGAAAAGCATTTTGTCTTTCTTGCATCACGTTGTGAACATTTGTTGGTACTAATCGTCGTCAAGGTGCCGGCAGCCTACATGTTTCATCTATTCGACATTGAACACAGCCACTTCATCTGCGCTCATGAAAAACAACCTGTAAAGATCAGCTGCCACATTTTCGGATGCTTCTGCAAACATGACGTGCTGCACAGATGGTAAAAAGGTTCAATACATCAAACAGAATGAACAGTGCGATTTAGATTTAAAATGGCAATATGGATAGAAAGGTTACAGGGAGTATTCTTTGACAATGCTCATATAAATCGGCAATAACAATCAACCACAGCACAGGCATGGGATGTGAGGTCAATGCTAATTTACTACTCTTGTGAATTTTGATACACATGTAGCACAAGTCTAGAATAGAATTTCAGGTCTCCGTGACAGTGGCACGAAACCAAAGACAAGAATTTTACCACAACCCTGCTAAAAGTTTGGTTTCTGTCCAAATTTAATGACGACAAAACAAAAATTATGAAAGTAGACAAAGAGGGCTTTGTGTTTTCTGTCTTTCCTTGTGATCACTGCTTGTCAAATGAGGTACATTCAGGAATTCATATGTACCTGAAGTATTATCTTTCAAAGTCTAGATTTGCCATCGAACTTTCCAATATGATTCAAAGACAAATTTTTAAACAAGAAACTAGTTTGTGCAAAATAATGATAAGGGTAATTATCTAATCCTTTTTTAAAAATGACTTTTAATGGATCATTTGGTGTAAAACAACCCGGGACAACTAAATTTGCATCTGAAAAATGGCCACAGATTCCGCCATTTTGCTGTAAAATGGTTAGCAACCGCATAGCACCTTTCGCCTAGCAATAATGCACTAGCTGTAAACAAAGCTTACTTCCTGCCTACTAAACCTGCCGTGGACTATTTCAATTTGGAGATGCCCCCAACAC
>NW_022737916.1:166799-210478 GCF_011630105.1 Anneissia japonica
CCCAAAAAAAAAAAATTAAAGTAAATTAAATACTCATTTCCAAGTCCACTTTAAAAAATAGGCTCCCAGTTCTATGCCCTATACTGAATTACTGTATTATGTTTAATAATAAGGTATCCACATGTGATTTGGTTATTGGTAAAGAAATGTGTGGTGTTGTATTTTTTTAATGACTTTTGTAGAGTAATAATGTATTAAGATGACACATGACCCATCATGCACCTCCGCCGGATATACCATTTTAAGGGGATTGACACAAAATAGGCTCCCAGCGGGAGCGTCTGTCTCCCTATACAGTGCCTTACTGTATTATGTTACTAGTATCCACATGGGATTCGGTTATCAGGAATGTGTGGTGTTGTATTTTTTATGACCTTTGTACAGTAACAAGGTACTTAAGATGACACATTACCCATCATGCACCTCCACCGGATTTACCCTTTCCGCCATCTTTAACTGTCAGATCATAACATAGTGTCTTTTCCCTCGAGGGGGCATAGGTAAAACGGTATTTGGCAAAAGTATATCACTTGACCGGCGATGTAAGTTCATCTGAAGTATTTATGCAACAAACAGCTTGTGTCAAGCTGCTGTTATCACGCTTTATCTAATCCATGCATTTAGTCAAAAAGAACATTTGTATTTGTCTTTTAAATTCCATAATTTGTTAACACGGTTTCCAATCTATAAACAGCTGAACGCAGAGATTCGATGTCATATTTTAACCTGCTTTCGGTGTTACTAAAGCGCCACTTGCCCTAAAGATATTCTGGTGGCTTCCAGTTGGAGAGCTCAAAATGGTTATTACCACGTCCACGTTGATTGAAAAAATGGTAGGTGTGTCCAAAGCACAGAAAGGTACAGGTATCAATGCTTCCTTTCATATCCTTTAGGGAGCTGATCACCTCTAGTTTTTTAGTTTCTCTATTGTTCATAACAATTTGCTCGATGTTCTGAGCCAGCTTGTGGTACACGACCCTTGTGAGAGAGGAACCTAGTAACTCTCCCCCCTGCAAGGTTAGTTTCCGCACATGCTGCATATGTGGTATTTCCTCATACTCGACGTCTTCATTTATGACAAGTTTTATCATTCCATGAGACACATTCTCGTCAATTTCTGGATGAAAGAAGTTCCACTTCTTTAAAACACACAGAATGTCAAATTCATCTGGAAAGTCCGTCTTCGTGCCTTCCCTGACACCCTGCTATTACCAATTCTGAGGCCACTGGGGGTTCTTCCAGGCTCATTTGGTCTAAAGCTTGTGTCAGCACATGCCTTATCAACTCCTCGATCTCTTTGTTTTCAGTGGTATTAATGGATAAACCAAGGAGGTATAAAAATATAATTATCTTTATACCTCCTTGGAAACCCATAGAATTTCTGTTCAAAATGTTCGACACAAGTGCACTCACCGAACTTTCACTTTCGCCACTTTCATAATGCTTGAGCCATTTGATCCATTCCGAATCGGGCATCCTCTCTACAAAATGTGAAAATATTGATTTCACTGGCACAAAATGTATATTTTTTGGGCTTGGTATGACGCCCCAAAGCATCAGTAGGCCTTGATAGGTTCTACCTTGCATATCCAAGGGATATAAATGTTTTTTCTACCACTGGTGCCAGCCGGGTTAGTTTTGCTCTGGCATTTCTACTTGACGCTACCCAGTGCAAAGGGAGTAGAACCACTGTCGTCTTGGATGGCCCAGTTAGCTTGGTAATTACTCTCATAATCAAGTAGAAGAGAAAATACATCATCTACATGGGTTGCCAAATGAACAGGGGTTATACCAATATTGTTTGTTATGTTGATATCAGAGCCATTTTGTAATAGTATTTGCGCAAATAACGCATTGTCTTTACGCACAACTCGGTGCAAAGGACTATCTCATTTAAGAGTTTTAGCATTCGGGTTTGCACCTTTACTCAGTAGTTGCCGCAAATCGGCTTTCAGTCGATCCAGTTTTGTCAGAGCTCCAAAAGCCCACAAACTTGTGTAAAGTGGTCACTCCTCTGTTATCGGATTCGCCCCTTCGCCCAATAGAATTTTCAAAATTTTATCAAGGACATCTGGCTGCAGTTTCATATTAACAAATGTGTGTAACAATCTCCAGTTGCGCTCTTGCGATTCATATAAATCAACGCCATGATTGACGAAAATTGTCACATAATTATTGAAATTCTTTACTTCTGTGTCCCAGCATACAACAGTTCTGCAATTATATGTACACAGGCCGAATAGTGGAGTCATTTCGTGTGCATTTCGAGAAGTTAAGGATGCACCGCGACTGAGAAGGAAAGTTAAAGAGTCTGGACATTTAGAATAAGCAGCTGCATGTAAAGGTGTTTCACCAGAAAATGTTCTTTCGTTTACATCAACCCCACGTGAGGTCCTCAAGGAACTTCACACAAGCATGATTTTCATTTATTTGTTCATTTAGAGTCTTTCGGTCATGCATCCGCTCCAGCATGAAATGAATTGTTGTCCAGAAGCATTTTAGCAATATGCAGTCGTCTAAAGCACACTGCGGCAATTAGCGGTGTTGGTCTACTCATACTAAGTTCTTCTAATATATCTTTAAAGCCGTCCTTATTTTGAGCCATCGCTAGACTTTCTATCTGGGCTGGAATATTTGGATCGACTCCATCTCTAAGAAGGCTGCGCACCCTTTCCTCTTGTCCTAGTACAACTGCAAGCCAGTGGTGGCGCCAGGACATGCCCGACGGAGGGCTAAAGGCCCCGGGGGGGGGGGGGACTAGTGGAGCGAATTGAGTCTCACTTGGCTGGGGGCCTGGGGCCGCCTAGGGTCCAAGGTGGGGGTCCTGGAAGCCACGGATATTTGATGAATTATGGCGATTTTTTATTACTTATTTGATAGGCATCGAGTTACTATAATATGACTTCATGTAGGCTATGCTTTCTAATGTTGAAATCAGTTAATTAAAATCTTTGAATATTTAACTGCTAAGGAAAATTTTTACATTTGCGGTTGACATGTTATGACATTTGAGGTAAAAATGGAAATTTTTACATTTGTAAGTGAAACGTTATTACGTTTGTGGTTAAACAGATTTTTACATTTGTGGGCGATTTTGTTTACATTTGTGGCTGTCTCTTATACTATTATTATTATTATTATTATTATTATTGTTGTTGTTGTTGTTGTGATGAAAAGATAACACAAACAATATGGTGGCTAAACGAATATTACATGTAAATATTTTTTTTTATTTGTTTGTTCCCCGACAAAATATATCGTCTTCCCCGACGGGGGGGGGGGCTAAGCTTGAGAGGCGCCACTACTGCTGCAAGCATGAGAGTATCCTTAATATTCAGCTTCCTTTTAGAAAAATATTCCGCTTCATTGTCTGCTGCTAGATTCACCACATCGAAACACTCCATTTCAAGTTCGCACTGACATACCTGAAACTTTTTTTTCTTGGACGTTGTACTTGAAGCTTTGGACTATGACCCACTCACACAATGGAGGACCAGGGAGATGTAAAAAAATTACATCTCCCTGCTCCCTGGAAGGACAATCCGATGAGTACACATCCAAATTCGCCGAGTGATGGCGTTTGTCAGATAATTTCTTTCTCTCAAGTTGCCGGTACCCTGCTTACTTTTGGGTTGGAATTGTGTTAGATTAGTCTGGAGATAGATACAGACAAGATGCTAGGCCTATCTAGACGGTTTATTGCTCAATCAGTAAGTATTTATATATTTTTCAAAACCGGCTTTAACATTAGCATATTATGAATTAGTCGAGGCCATTCGACCCTAGCCTAGCCTAGGATAACTGACTGACTGGCTGGCCGGGTCTAGGCCTAGGTAGGCCTAACTAAGGCCAGGGGAGAAGGTGCTCGGCCAGGAACATGTAATCCTTACCTCGATCTAGCTTCTAGGTAGGCTTGCCAATTTGCAAGGTAAGCTAGGTTGGGCATGTGGTGAGGGAGATTATTTTATTTTTGTCTAGTAAGTATGCCTAGAATTAGCTAGCTTTTTAGGCCAAGGTTAGGCTAGGCCTAGACTAGGCTAGGCATTTGCCTAGCTAGGGAGGAGCCTAATTTCAAATTTGAAATTAGAAATAAAGTTAGGCTTTGTTTGCAGCAGGAACTCGCAGCAGCCATAATACGGCATCAGTACCGTGCAAGGGTTATTGAAGGAGCCGAGTGATCGACGCCGATTTGAATCGGGTGTTGGCCGGATTTAAACAGGGTCTTCAGCACAAGAGGCAAGAACAATCCTCTCGGCCAAACGCTCAGCGTTGGGTGGTGTGTGCGGTGTGATAAATTCTCCCTCCTCCCATGCTAGGTACACACAACCTTCAATTGACTTCAAATATAGTTTTACAATAATTCAATGGAAAAAACACATTGATGTGAGTAATCTATTGTTTAGATGATAACAATTGGTTGAATATTTACAGAGTTATGCTAAATTTAATAAAATAAAAAATTTTTCCCAATTTACACATGTTTGCCTATCTATATTGAATTTTTGACCATATGCATGCACCGCATGTACAGACTAGCTAAGCCTAGACGTGACATCTTCTCTATCTGCATGCGTTCTGGTAGGCTACGCGATGACACATCAATCTTATCACGGCCTAGACTTTACCTAGCCTAGAGTATTTAAACACTCGGGCACAGAGTCTTATTAAATTATCAAAAATAACATTACATAAAGTTAGTATATATATATTAATCTCTGATATTTTCATAATTTTTATATAAGAATGAGAGTTTTTCTATTTTTTTTTTTTTTGTATTTTATTAGAATTGGAAACGTTCTAAACATATCACCGCTATTTTTTTTGAAGGTGGGAATTCCATATTCCAGATCGGAAAGTCTCGGAGAACATTGTCCGAATGTCTGTTTTTTTGTATACTTAACCAGAGTCCAGGAAAAGGCCCTGTGACCCCAATTTTTTTCCCCGTTACGGTAACACTTTCCTATTCGGGATTTCAACAAGTGCCCTCACACGGATGTGCTTATATCTACCCATGCATTTGGTCACTGGCATTGCCATTGATCAAAAATAATGATTAAAAATGTAGTAAAAAGCATCTGTTTTCCTTTTCTGCCCTTTCTTTGGATAGGATAGTGAGTGCCAGTGTCACTAGAGATCTTGTGAATTATATTCCAGCGAGCCCTTATTCATTTGGGCCTCAAAGTGCTGAAGAACAGAGCAGTGACACTGGTTCCTCCTGCTGTCTTCTCTTTGTCGCTGTTAGTATTAGGATATTTCTCGGCTTTTATTTTTCTGCTTCCATGACTTTGCATTTCGAGCGCATAGAGTCTATTGTAACATGCGCTTAATAAATATACAGCCATTACCATTACCATCAAATGTGTTTTCATATAAATAATTGCAGTTAATATTTTGAAATTAAATTCATTTATGAATGTAGGCCTAAGTAGAATTTTAAGGCTTTTAAAAAAAGATTCTTCATAGTTACCGTACATAATATATACAGTAGATGTGGTTGTTGTGAACTAGGTTTAAGTTTCCAGCCATAAACGTTAGCACAAAATTAAAAGCAAGTATTTTTGGCTGTTATTTTGGTGTAATTTAAAGAAATTTACATTTATATTACATCAACAAACCCAGATAAAATTCTTTGATCATTTGATTACATAAGAATCTCAAACTGACTAACACAAAGGAACCAATACTAATATAATATAAGAATATAAATAATGTGTGAATTTTTAAAATTATTTCTTTCTAGGCGTCCATTGGATTGAGATGCAATAGTACATTGGTAATTGCTGAGCACAACAACGAACAACTAAACCCAATTACTTTGAATACATTAACTGCAGCCAGCAAACTGGGAGGCGATGTTTCCTGTCTTGTTGTGGGTTCCCAGTGTGGTAAGGTAGGTAGAGTTTCGGTCGTCAACCATTTATATGATTCAACATTACTGTATTGTACAAAAAGTCTATAGATAGGCGTATAGCTTATTTTATTTTGCCTCTCTTGGTGGTCTTTGTCACCATTTCTTAGTCACCTGGCTTTCTGTAGCAGGGCAAATAATTTTATTATTATTTGTTTTTGCTGCTGCTGCTGTTATTCTTATTCATGAGAATATTTTAAGGATTTGAACCCTAGACCCAATGATTGTAAGACAAGCATGATAACATTACTCTACAGAGTCACCTAATATATCAGATATCCTTGAAAATGCAAAATCCATTTCCCCATAACTGGAAATATGGTAATGGTAATAAATAGTTGGAGACTATTCGGTATGTGGTTTCTATGCACTGCAGAGAGAAAAAAAAGAAGCAAAATCTATTCTAGTAGGTCAACTAAGTTAACCATAAATAAATATCTGAAAAAGACTAATGCAAGCGAACCAACTAACACTAAAGTTTTATAAGAGTAATGTGTGTTTATTGGTGATTACAGGTAGCCGAGGAGTTGAGTAAGGTTGCAGGTGTTTCAAAGATCCTATTGGCTGATAATGAGGTGTACAATGGATTTCTAGCAGAAGCTGTTGCCCCTCTCATACTTGAAACTCAGAAGCAATTTAATTTCACACATATTGCAGCTGGAGCCACTGCATTTGCCAAGGTATGCATGTCAGCCCCTGGAACCCTGCGTGGGGCCCTTGGCATACTGCCCCATCTCCCCCCCCCCCACACACACAGCTGGTTTAGTCACTCACGCTTTTCAAATCTCTGAAATGTTTTCATTGTTTACAATATAAAAAATTTTAAATGTTAGATTCTTTGTAATGGACCTAAGTCAGTCAAACTAACAACTGACCAATCAGAATAGGGCCAGGAATGTGCGCGTCTTTCAAACATGTGTTGTCCAACAAATGCATGTGTTCGTGCATGTTTTTACACTAGTTTTGTGAGACCATAGCAACAGTATCCAAGGGGTGGGGCTTAGCGGAATGATCCATTATAAATTAAATGTGTGGTTTGGTTTTCGTCCAACTGCATCGGTTATCGTTAAGCCAGGCACACAATGCGTTATACTACCCAACGCATCTGCTGATTGCCGGTGGTAGTCTGAGCGAATCCTCCTTAAAATCTGAAGTACAGTATCAACTTCTTCATGCAGTTAGGCAACACTTTTTTAATACCTTGTTTCGCGAACCCACCGCCCTCCAATATTGATAATTTTGAGTAAACAAAATTTTATTTTTGGCCAATTAACGCACCAGCCGTCGCAAAAACCTGGAAATTTTGTATATTTTTATTATGCCTGCCATAATAAGATGTGTATATTTCTCCCTATTTATTTAAAGCATTTAACCATATCCCATTACTACACTGTTTACATTCAACAATAAAATTTTATTTTTATTTTATCCTCCGTCTGGATGTTTTTTTGCAAAACTATTTGCTAAACAGGAAAACAAAATTGTGTTTTTTTTTTCCGCCAACCTCTGACGATCTTTAAAATATTAAGTTTGCGAAATGAGAAAATAAAAAAAAAGTCTTGCCTTACCAGCTGTGCTGTTGCTTGTTGTCATATTACTGTTATTAACTAGGAGTAATTGAATTTAATGACTTGCACCTACACGGTTTTATGCCCCACCCTCTCCCCCACTTCTCCAAAATAGAGCATGCTGTTAAAAATATTATGTAGAAAATGCCACATGTAATGTAATCATTTTAGTTAACTTACATGTGATATAATTTTCAAAACTTAGTGCAACATTGATTTATTAAATTTTTCCATGCAGAGTGTATTACCAAGGGTTGCTGCTAAGCTTGATGTTGCTGCCATTTCTGATATCATTGGCATCAAAGACGCTGACACATTTGTAAGGACCATTTATGCAGGTAAGATGATTGACTATCAAAATGCAGCTTTGTACAATGAAATAATTAATATTATAAGGTCCAGGGGGAAAAAGTGTCCCTCATTCAAACTTTTGAAAACAAGGAAGAGGGGCTCGTTTATGGCCTAAACCTTTTTTAATTTGCTGGAAATAATAAACAAATATTAATAATGCGCCGATTCCAAAACAGTGATGAAATGCCCAGTTTACCCTTGGAGTTTGTTAAATAAGTATTGAGCACCATATGTTATGGCAGGCCTGTAGCCGGAGGAATCAGAGGTTTGGAAGAAGCCCCAGAAACAGAGAGCTCCACTTAAAAAATGGATTAATAATAATTAAATAATAATGAATCAAAATAAATAAATAATAAAAAATTATTTTTTGATTCTGTTCACTTAAAAATATTTTCTGACAGGATCATTAATTGATTATAATGCATTACAATTACAAAGATAGTTTTTACCTTGATGTCTCTCAATTACCCCTAACCAGGTAATGCAATAGCAACTGTACGCTCTAAAGACCCTGTGAAGGTGCTTACGGTGAGAGGGACATCATTTGAGGCTTGTGCAGACAGTGGGGGATCAGCAGCTACTGAGCCAGGTGAGACCAACTCTACTTTCTGATTAAAAATAATATTAAGCCCTCAGAACAATGATTGTACTAGACAATTAACTGTGATATGCATGCCATTGAGTGTAGTATGTCATCATTATGCCCATATACGGGCATCACACAAATTTGTCACATGGATTTACATGTTGATAGCTTTGTGCAAAATTCACAGTCTGTGTCTGAACCATGGCTTTGCTTATGTTTATAATGCACACTTTCTATTGTTTGTTTGTTCGTGTAAGTCCAAAATCAACTTGAATCATAATGGAGTCTTCAACCAGGTAAAAATTTCTTCATCCAGTTTCTATTGTCTATGACCATATCATGTTTAAACACCAGTTCTTGTTAAATCATTGAAATAAAGCAATGTTGGGCCTTCTAAAGTACTTGGATGGAAGACCATGTGTGAGTTGTATAGTCTGTTAAGCAGAGCAAAGCACAGCAGGGGGTACAGCACAAAATAGCCGAGTTAGCGAAACACTGTTTAAACTTATGACTTATAAAAATTATGAATAAGGATTTCAGCCCTTTTGGATAAGGGCTCATAGACCCAGTGTACACAACCCAGGAGAATACCTTTGAGAAGAGGGGTTATCCCTGATTAGATGTTAAAGAAATTGAGTTTTGCTTACTAGCACAAAGTAAAATCATCACAGTATTTTATATTATGAATTTTTTTTTTCCACATTTGCAGCTCCTACTGCCGAACTTTCCAATGATTTATCATCTTACGAAGGTCAAATGTTGTCCAAAAGCGATCGACCAGAACTGACCAGCGCATCGACCGTCATCTCTGGAGGGCGTGGAATGAAAAATGGAGAGAATTTTGAAATGTTGTACACACTAGCATCGAAACTCAATGCTGCTGTTGGAGCCTCAAGAGCAGCAGTAGATGCTGGATTTGTCCCAAATGATATGCAAGTTGGGCAAACCGGTAAAATCGTAGCCCCTGTAAGTAATACTTCATATGTTGTTCTTCAACTGTATAGGAACAAACTTCATTTTAAAAGTTTATGCTCTCTCCATTGTAGTAAAAGATCTGACGCCAATATGGCATGCTATTGTACTTCCATCTCCTGATAATCTTGGAACAATCTGCAAAGCCCTGCCTCACGTATATTGCTAATGTCCCACAAAATATCAACTTAAAATACATAAATATGTGCATTTGTGAGACAACATGTGTGTGGAAAAAAGCAGTTATTCCTGGCTCTGTTCTGATTGGTCGTTTTTTTATATCTGATGACAATTTGGAGAGGTCTATTGGAGTGTACTAAATTGGGGGAAAAAAGGCAACTGTTTTTTTTGTTTTTTTTTAATATTCTAACAACTGCTCTTATTAAATCTACTAATGTATTTTCGCCTGTAAGTGGGAACGAAGAGTTCCTGTTGGACAATTGAAATAAAATAAAATAAAAATAAAAAATAATTTTCTATTGTGTTGATTGTATTCTTACAGCAATTGTACATTGCTGTTGGTATATCAGGAGCCATCCAGCATCTGGCTGGCATGAAAGACAGCAAAGTAATAGTAGCAATAAACAAGGATCCCGAGGCACCGATCTTCCAAGTTGCAGACTATGGACTTGTTGCTGACCTCTTCAAGGTACTGTATAAACCCCGCTTAAGAGTCCATTCATATAATTAAGCCCTGTCCACACTATCAAATTTGTGACATGTGACATGCCTAAAGCTCTATTCACACTATCACAATTTTTGTGACAAAAAAAATGTCATATGCCCATATTTGGGTATAGTGTGAAATCTTCAAGTCCATATTCAATTTCAGTTTAATTCAATTTCGATTTATTGGTCAAACACACAGATAAAAACATGTTCAAAACATTGGCTGAGTGTACATGCTGAACATTGTCTAAAAATTTAAAAGAATATAATACACAACATTGAAAAAAAGTTAAAAAATGTGATATAAAACATACAAAAAGGCACAAAGCAAAAAAAAAAAAAAAAAACTGCAAATCAGCCATATATGGGCACAATTTTGCACAATTTTTCGCACAATTTTGTCACATAAAATTGCATAGTGTGCACAATGCTTTAATGTTGTCATGATGACATCACAGCATGACCATATATAGGCACATTATGACTATATAAATGTATTATTATACAAATTAACTTTTTATCTTATTTTAAAATTATTTTGTAATATATTTATATAGCATTACTTTATACATGTATATATTTATAATAATATGTTGTTAATCTTGAACTGGATGAGTAAGGATCACAGGCACACATTCAGTTTCAGTGGCATCGAGAGGGGGGTCAGGGGGTCGCTGCCCCGGGGCCCGGGTCTACTGGGGGGCCCCGGACCAAGATGAACAATTTTCGGGGTAAGAACAAAATCTCCATAGGGCCCAAGCCAGGATGAAAACTTTTGTTGTCAGATTTAGGAGGAGACTTAATTTGGGGAGCAGCTGAGTGGGGGTCCCAAGTGAAGAGGGGGGCCCCCCATGTGAGGTGTTGCCCCGGGGCCCTTACTGGCTCTCGACGGCACTGTTCAGTTTATTGTGGTTATTGTACTGAAATAAAGTCAATCTTAATTTACATGCCAAATTGTTGAGTTTTCCATTAATTAATAATAATAATAATAATAATAATAATAAATAATAATAATAATAATAACGATTTTTAAAGCGCAAACATCACCACCAAAATTGGTGCTCAAGGCGCAGTGTCAAAACAACAGCTAGAGAACAAACAGGAATCACAAACAACAAAGTGTAAACATCTTTTTTTTGTGTAAATTTTATTATTGAAAATTAAAAACGGCAGCACAAGAAATCAAAAAACAATTTTTCAATACCATTTTTGGATTCGAGTTAGGCAAGTTCAACTCTATGTACCACTATTTAATAAATTGTACTTTTTGGAAAATGAAAACAAGAATAAGAATACCAAATGTTGAGAATTTAAATTTATATTATGTTCAATTTTTTTTACTTATTTTTAGTTTATCTCTTTACCTTGTTGTAAATGCATTATTATAATATACATCTAGTCATTGTTATTCACCAATTCTCCTTTTTTCTTTCTAGGCTGTTCCTGAAATGAATGAAAAATTGTAGCAAAAGTACCTGGACACATAGTTATTGTTATATTGGAGATACTGGTATTCTCTATGAACACATCCTTCCAAATGATTAATTTGAATGCATAGTATTATGTATTCATTTTAAACAGTCTGTAGATCCAAGTCTTGCAAGTTACCACAAATACCACAGAGATGTTCCTTATTTGCGAAAACAAGCAGTAATACTGTACAGTATTTTTAATTAGTACTTTTGGGAGTGAAGAATGTTATGGAACTTAATTAGCACTCTTGGGAGAGTGAATTTTATTGAATACATCTGGGTATGAAAGAGAACTTTAAATAGCACACTTGGGTATGAAAGTGAATTAAGATTGAAGAATGTTATTAAGAATGTGGTAACTATTTGTATAGATGTTTATTGAATAATTAAATTCCAGTGTACTTGGAAATGGAATTTATCAAGTAAAGACTTTTTTTCTGTGCTCTGACTGATCATGCATTTCAGATTGTTTTTGTTAATTATCTGTTACCAAAGTGCTGGATGTGATATTCATCCAGTAACAACATTATTTTCCCCATAAACACCTTCTTTTTATCAAATTTGAATATCAGGATCCTATTTTTTGATTTTCAGGACAATTTAATGAAATATTTGTGTATCTTCTCGGCACAGCATATTTTAGTTCAAAAACAAACAGTTTCTTTATTTTAATTACGCCTGACGTATATTTCTTCCTCATTAGAAAACTTTAAAGCATTTAACCATCCCATAGCTGAAATGTTTACATTCATCATGGAGGAAATATGTTAATATATTTCCTCCATGCATTCACCAATAAAATTTTATTTTTTTTCTGCCCTGACTATATATCAAAATATAAGTTTGCGAAACAAAGTACAGTATAAAAGGAGTTCAGCCTTGCTAGAGAGTATTTCATCTTTTAGTTTATATTTGCCTAACTCCAGATTTTTATTTCTAATGTAAAGCGCATTGATCGTATTATTGTAAACTGTGATTCAGGACTTGCGCACACACACACTGCAATGTTGGTCTACAATTTACAAAGGAAATCACAAACTAAAGTACATAAAATGCGAGTAAATTAATTTTATTTATGTTAAAAATTCCAATTCTAAGTGGTTTTTGTTTCCATAAATTTTTATTATTTAATGTGGAAACTTGGCATGATTGCTATCACCATATTTACCATTAAAAAAAAAGCAACAAAAATGACTGACTATACTGGCCACCAAGTGTGTGTGCAAAATAGTTTTTGCAATTAAAGAAGGAATGTCCCACGTACACAAGAGTAACAGTAGTCAATGTGCACTAAATATTTTAGGATATTAATCATGTTAATACTATAGCAGATACCAGATCAACATAATTAACTAATGTTCACACCATTTTGAACAAAGATTTTGCTTCACAAGGCAGCGGTGCCAAATCCACACCATGTGCTTGCTTTGGCCAATACATACAAGCACAATGTTTTCAGTACACACTAATATAAAATTTGGATGGCCATGTTCTTGAAATTTGCTCTTATGGTTAACCCACCATTGAACATTTGATTGCATATAGGTGGCAAATAAATAAAAACTTGAAGCTCAAATGATTAAGCAATGATATAACGAATCTAAATAGATCCTTGTCAGTTGATGGGCGGATTTTATATCATGTGATGCCATGTAATCCATTTCATGCACCTAATACATTACGTTGAAAGGAAATGGACGGTCCCATTTGGGAATTTTTTTCATTAAATATCAAATTACCAGAACCTATTTTAGTGTTATTATAAAACAAATAATTATTTGTGTAATGATGAAAAAATAAGTTCCATCCAATGAGCATTCCATCTATCAAGTCATGAAACTAATCTTTCCATTGCACTCATAAAGTCCCCTATTTTTTATAGTAACTTATTAAAAATTACGTAAGCAGTACTAAAAGTGCAAGTCTCACATTAAAAGCTGAGACAACATTACATAAATCAATTTCTATAAATTTAGAGCACACACTGTACTGTAGACTGAATGTTTTCACTTGTCTTATGTTTTAAGAAATCTTAGTTCCCAATATCACTGATAAAGTTGTTTTGATTTTCCGTTGATGTCAACTGAAAGAGCACCACTAATATCAGAAGCTTGTATATCAGCATAAAATATTTAAAATAATGATTTATTTAACTGAAAGTAAACCAATATTTCATACACTTTACAGGTACAAAGAAAACAAATTAAAACAAGCTGCAGATGCTAATGTTTTACAACACTCTTCAATATTCTTGAAGCCCCATTCCCGGCAAAATTTCAGTTGTTAAGAAAAATCAGATTTTTATATATGTTATAAAGGTTTATAAATATAATATGAAATTTCTAGTTTAACTGAATTTAGACGTTCCTAAACATGAAAAAATGTAAAATAAGACTGAAATTTGTGAAATAAAATATTTCATTGGAATTATTTATTTTGAAAATTAAACAGACATATCACAGGCCTACTTGATCGACCGCAGTGTGCGAGATGCAAAGTGAAAAAACTAATCTCATTAGAGAGGGCGCAATTTATTGACTGTATAAAGTATACACAGCAGAGAGCATTCCAGAGGATGTGATCTACAACCTCTGAATTTATCTAGTTACGAAGAAGTCAAGAAAATAGTCTCTATTTCTAATTTTTTTATCCTTTTGTGTAAAATGAAAATTTATGCCAATATTTTTCCATGGTTTATAATAATTAGAGTAATGTGTATGCATCTTTTCTAAAAAAAATTCTTTTTTTAGTGAAATTTTGACGGGAATGGGACTTTAAGCTCCTCCCATACTATCGAGTACTATATGACAAATATCAGTGATTAGCCCATATATGGGCATGATGATGTCATATCACACCCATTTGATAGTGTGGACAGACCTTTAGATTTAAAGCCACTAGCTTAATACTGAAAGAAAACTGATCAACTAAATTCCTCCATTATTTAATTATTGATCATTTTATATTATATTTTATTCAATGATTTAATTACCTCTGGTTATGTATTTAATTGATGGGAGTTCATTTTTTAGGATTAAAATAACATTTAATAGGATTTAAGCTCTTTCCACACTATCAATTTTTATGTGAGAATTTTGTGTGATGTGCCCATATTTGGGCATGATTATGTCACATTACACCCAAATATGGGCATATCACATTTGTGAGATCTCACTACAAAATGATTGTTGGTGAAATCATATTGAGATATTCACCAAATTCATTATAAAAATTTGATTTTGATGTTTTTGAATAACTTGATACTTGGAGTATATTTTATGATTGATACTTGAGACTGATTTTCTCAAAATATGGTTCTTATACAGTTAAACTTGCCTAAGCTGAATAATTCCCAAGTGGATCTAAGTTTACATGTCAAATTGTTGTGTTTTCCATTAATTAACAATCTGTAAGCCGAAATTTATCGAAGAACAATATTTCAATGGCATTTTGGATTTGACTTAAGCAAGTTCAACTGTACCCCTAAACTTTAAATGCTCACATCTCTTGATCTACTTATCCTGGGGAAGCCATTCAAAGACCAAATTAAAGTTTATAATGTGATCTACCCAAATATAATATAAACTCTATTTTTGATTTTCTAACCATGAGACTAATTTTGTGGTGAAACCTCACATTTGTCACATAAAATTCGATAGGGTGGATAAAGCTTTATTGTGTTGGAAATTACTGTATTCTGTTTAATTTAAAATTTATGTAAATGTACTGGACAATGACAGCTTGTTATGCTCCTCCTCCCTGAAGTGTTGCTATGGGAAGACCCTTGTTGTCCTGGTATACGTTGTCCTGTTCATCATGCATTGGCCGAGCCTACTACTAGAATTAATCATTTCTTCTTTGCTTTTGCTTTTGCTGCATCTTCTTTTGCTGGAGAGAAACAAACAAAACAAGTTATTAGATAGGTATTATTAAATACCTGGTCTCTCTCTAATTAAAGACCACTTTTGGGACCAGGGTTTTCATGGTCTTTAGCAGCTTTGGTCACTAATTAGAATAATAAAGATAAAGGCATTTGATAATTTGGGACCTTAGAAGGAGACCTGTATGGTATAATTATGAAGCTTCAGACACAAACAAAATTTTAAAAGTTTTATTGAATGTGTTTAGGTAGACTGTGACCCAAATAGTTACCAGGAACAAAATTACAAGCACTGGGGCCGCTGCTAAGCACAACCATTTCTGAGCACTTCAATCACATGGTGAGTTGAATGGCTGAGCGGTTAGCAGGAGCACTGCAACCTACAGCCATAATATCAGTGCTGGTTCAAATGGCACTCTCGCCTATGGTTCTGGTGGTACAAGTCTTCTCGGATAAGGACTATAAACCGTAGGCCCAGTGTACACAATGGCTCATGTGCACTATAAAGAACCCAGTACATCATTAATCAAGATGAGTAGGGGGATACTCCGGTGCATTGGTACGGACAGCCCCCGTGATGGACGACGAGAGTTTCTGGTACTGGGTAGCACAGACACGAAGGGACCCTTGGGGAGAAGAACGTCAATGATCGAGTTCCTAGTCCACATATCTAAGTGCCTTGTATCCTTTGGCAAAAGGGGCTATATAAATTTCTATATTATTATTATTATTATAGATAATTAAACTCAATTATCATTTTATCCCTTCTAAAAAAGATGCCAAAAACGCTTTGGTCTGCAAGCATTTGAAAGATACTGTAGGTCAATCCGAATTATGATGAACTTGTTTAGATATATAAACCAAGGGTAGTCAATTGTGTATCACTGTCAGAAACCAGTGTCAGACACAAAAATTTGACAACAGATATATAAAGTCTTTCTTGTCTTTACCTTTCTTTTCCTGATCCCTCTTTTTGGCGGCGTCCTCACGTTGTTTTCGGATTATTTGTAGCCGTGCTAAATCTGCTCTTGCTTCATCGGTTTTTCCTTCTGCGTGGAGTTTCAAATACCGCTGATGAGCTTGTTGTTTTTCAATTTCTTCCCTAATAAATTAATTGTATTTTTATTAATCCTTATTTTATACATAATATGCAATCGATAGGTTAATATACTTCCTGACTACAAGGTGGTGCAGAATAGAATAAAAATTCTATTTTTTATACAGTATTTGACATTTGTGAGTTATTATGAGTGCGAAATCATACATATTACATCACTGTTACCTCTGCCAAAGAGGTTGTTATGTATTCACTTCTGTCTTTCTGTTAGCAAGATTACGCAAAAACTAATGAATGGATCATCTATAGATTTAATGGAATGGTACTGTATAATACATAATAATCAAAGAAAGACTATTCAATTTTCGGAAAAAAGGACAAAGGACAAGGTCAGGGTCACAGAAATTCAATTTTTTTTTTGGAATCAGCCCATGTATTCAGGCAGCACTATTATTTCATTGAGGGTATGCTGCAGTTTCACCCATTATTCACGGTTTGCATATTGTTGGTACTGAATTCAGGCACACGGCGGAAGTATGCACTCACTACTACAGTTAAACTCGCCTAAATCGACTTTGCCTAACTCAAATAATTTCTAAGTCAAACTTATTTCACATGCCAATTGTTGTATTTTCCATTAACTAACCAATCTGTAAGTCAAATTTTATCTAAGTCGAACAAGTTCGCAATGGCATTTTGGATTTGACTTAGGCAACTTCAACTGTAGTTACTAATGTTATTACCTTATAAAATTATCATCACCACCACCTCCATTACAATAACCACAACCTGTCGAACAGGCATGGACCCCATGTTATAATTGTGGTAGACAGGGAAACTAATGATAACCTTACACTTACAGATCAGTTCATGTACACCTATGTGTACTTGACTCTACTGTAAGCAGATGGAATTATTCTACTTCTACACAGATGTGCTTATTCCTACCCATTATTATCTTATCAGTAACAATACCTCTATAACAAGTGTAATATATTACTTGTACACAGATAAGCTTACCTTTCTCTTCGTGATAAATTTTGAGTTCCCGATGTGGCTGTTTCTACATTTAAATTTGATGCTTTCTTCATTTTATTAGCAACCCTGTTGGGATTTTCTATTTCTATAAGTCCTTCAATACCTTTGGTTGGCTGTGAATAAATGTTTTCTCATTGTAAGTGTAAAATATACTGTAATTCTAACTGTTATTATAAATAAATAAATATACAGACACAGCCTCACCCCATATATATTCAATAATTAATGTAATGCTGTCTTACTCTATCTTCTTCATCGGAGCTTTCTTCTTCTGAACTTGAACTCGGTGGCATATCTCTATTCTTTTGCTGAAAAGGTATCAAAAAATAATTTACATAATAATAATGTATTAATTAAATTAAAATTAATTATTTTTTAAACACTTTAAAATGGTTGTTGTTAGTGTACTGCAGGTTCTTGCTGTCTGTCCATTGTTCTGAGCATATAATTTTTTTTGTGCTGAGAACTCAGCGGCTTAGATGTCCTTGCAATCTTGTTTGTACAGTATAATGAAATCTCTTGGTGTTTATTTGTATAGGGTTGACTGACTTAGTAAATAGGTTTTTTTTTTGCACCTGTTTGTTCATAATTACTAGCCTGGTTTGATTATGTTACTAATGTACAACAGTAATGTTATGGCTGTAATTTTAAAAAGATTGCTGTCTTTTTATATTTTTTAAATTAAAAAGCCATATTTAATGAACATTTGTAAAATTTACACACCCTCCAAGCATCTGTGTTGTCTTTCATCTGGGCATCAATTTCGTCAGGATTGTGAAATGTTCTTCCACGTCCCTTGTGTTTAACTTTTCCTCCTGCAATCAATAACAATTACAAATTAAGATTGAGTTAGGTTAAAAGGATCTATGGTTTGAGTCATAGTAAATCTATGTTTCTTATAATCAATAGTTTTACTTATACCCTGTATAATGAGCGAGTTTAAATTCAACGCAGATGTATTGTGCTGATGACACCTAACTAAAAAACACCTCAAATTTGTACATAAAATCTTTAGGAAAATAGGTGCACAGAATCATCGGCATAATATATTGAATATGTATTAAGATCAGGTAAGGCCTATAATTAGCAAAATCTACGTGGAAATCGGGCCTTATTTTCACAAAAAATGGGCTGATATCTAGGCCAAATTTTTGCGCAGAGGATATTTCTTGTGCAGGATTGACTTTAAAATCTGTACATACGTCCCTGGTGTCAGGCCCGATGTTATTTACCAAACAAGACATGTTTGATTTTCAAATATCAATTTTTTTATTATTCTTTTTCTCTATCTAAAGGACAAACATGTAATTTTTTATCTAAATTTGATGTAAAAATCCTTTTTTTAAATAAAGGCAAAGCTATCAATATACAAATTCAACAATTTCAAATTAAAATATTGAACAATTTATTTTCACAGACAACGGTGTATGAGAACAAACCGTTATACTGTAATGCGTAGGCCTACGCAGTAGGGCGACGGCCAATATTTTTTTTCCCGCGAACAGCCGGATCTGCCAGTTTTGTGGTCGACCACGGCACCAGACCAGACCATCTGGTGAGCCTAGGCCTAGGAACTTTTCTTTTTCAGTTATTAGCATAATACTCATGATAAATTAGGTCATTGATTTATATCTATAAAACAAACCCTTACCTCTTCCTTTAGGCATACTGAATTTGAAAAATATAAAGATATATAGGGCCTAAAAAATGATAAATTTGTACACAGAGACGTCCTCGAATTTCTGAAACAACGTAGCTTGACGATCTGCGTCTGTGTGTGGGTGTGTGTATATGCTGCGTGGGCACACTATATCGGAAACGCATTTATTTTCCCGTCATTTTACGATTATTATTTCTAAAAATTCTATAATTGAATGTCTTTTCTTTTGTGGGGTACAGTGGCGTAGAAAAGAATTTTTCATTGGGGGGGATGATCGAAAATTCTTGGAATTGACATAAAATTACTGATGTCGTTCACACCCTTCAGTGTGAAAATGTGGCTTGCTTTGCAAGCACATCTAATATCTAAGGAAAGAAGAGCTTAGATTGGTACCAGATAAAATAATTTTGTTATCAACATTAATACATTATGCTAATTTTCATCTTTGTAAGCGCATAAGACATTGCAAATTATTTCTGTGACAGTCTTTTGAAGTGTGTAAATCTCCATTTTATCCCATACATAGTCAAAATATTGGGGGGGGGGGATGATACAACGGACCATCCCCTTGTCAAATATGGGGGGGGGGATATATCCCCATCCCCCAGGGATCTACGCCTATGGAGGGGGAGGGGTGTTCTTGTGTTGCTTTTTAGCTTGGTTGTATTACTTGGTATTCTTCATTTGGTATTTTATAGGACTTTTTTTATATAGATGTATTTTTATGATTTCTGTAAGACCGCGAGCTCAGTTTGTGTATTCGTCCTTTTTAAAATTTTTCCAAAAAGAAAAATCTTAATACTTTAAAAGGCACTGCGCCCATAATGTATAATTATGTGGGTTAGTATTGTTAATCGGTTTGTTTTTTTTTTTGTTTGGCATTCCTTGGAATTTGTTCTATTTTCTAATTTCATTGGATGTACCTAAACAAAAATTATAGTGCAATTAAAATCGATCGAATTTGATTTTGTTTCTTGTTTTTTTTTTGTTTTTTATTTGTTTTTTGTTTGGTTTTTTGTTTTTTTGTTTAACTCGAAACCTTTCACACTCTGAAAGTAGTTAGTTTTCTAAACGTCAGGTCTGTAGGCCTACCTAGCTTGGGGATTTGATCGTATAAGCCAGTAAAATACCGATAATATATATTGGTTTTCGTTTACAAAAAAAAAAAATTATAACCATCCACGTCTCTAGAAAAATATAGATCAAGATAAATGAAATTTTAATTTTTCTGAAATGGATTCAATTTCTTTTGTTGGTGTTACAAGTGCATTACATTTTCTGATTTTAGAGAACATTCGCGGCTGTTTTATTCACTTAAAAATATATCTAAACTTTATAAATTATGTGTCTCTAAATTTATTTTTGATTTATTAATAGTAATAGATTACCTCATAGATTATCTGATTATTTTGAAATTACTAATCATGGTACAAGGTTTAATAATCCTTTCAATTTAGCTATTCCTTGTGTCATATTAATCTTGAACGGTCCAGAATTACTTTCTCTGGTGCTATTATTTGAAACAGTCTACCCTTTGAGTTAAAAAAACCCCGAAAATCAAGGCTTGCTTTTTCATCACAACTTAAAATACTACTTTTATCAGAGTACACATAATAACATAATTCTGGTATTATTATTATTATCATCATCATCATCATCATCATCATCATCATCATCATCATTATTATTATTATTATTATTATTATTATAACAATAAGCCTATGTATGTAGTTTAAGAGGGATGGGGTGAGGTGCCAAGCTTGATAGCTGTAACTATACCTTGGTTACCTTTCGTATTCATTTGTTTGATACAAAAAACAAGAACAAAGTAAACAGATTATTTGAATACTGAATTGTTTTTGTAAACACTGGTGATAAGCCTACAAATTTTGTTCTTTCAGAAAACAATCTACAATACACGTATGGGCCTAGAGAACAACATTTCTCTACAGCAGTATAGGACAAAAGTGATTCAGTTCACTTTTTGGCAATCCTGTCCGGCAACTGAGTGTTGTTTTTTGCTCTCAGTTATGTGTTTGTCAATTTTAATGTTTTTGAACGAAATAAATGAAAAATTTAGTATTTAAACATGAATGGATCTATCGCATTTAAGTTTCATTGTCCATATAATTTAATTTCTTTTTATTCGACCAAATAACAATAAAATATATTACGTAACAATTGAAATGAATCCACTCATATTTCAATAAAACTTCAATAGATAATATTTATGGTTTTGCCGCATACAATGATTATAAAATTATATAATGTGTAATCATTTGAATTGGACACGGTTGTGCTCTTCCTTTACGTAAAGGCTTCGAAAGTTTAGTCAACTTTAGTTCTAAAGAGTTTAGTGTCTCAGATTATACTCGATTGTAACGCATTAACACATTTCGTTAACGCGTTGATGCGTTTAAATACAATGTATTACCAGGTTGTGCAATGTGCATGCTGCTCGCTGCTCGCTCCGATTGGATTTTCAGGCATGATTTTGGACCTGGAATTGCGTGGACTGAGCAGGGCAATGCTTTTTAGTATGTAAATCTTAATTACTGCATCTTCATGAAACCTAGGTATGCGGAATATCTTTGGCGTAGGCATAATGATTAGGAGGATTAAGGATAAGGTAAAGAGGGAGGTTCGGTTAGGGCCTACCGGCACCCAATAATCCAGAGCAAGACTAGCCTATGCCTAGAGCCTGAAGCCTAGGATTAGGGCCTCCGCCTAGAGTAGGCCTAGGCCTCTCTACCTCTCTACTTATAACCTCTATTTAGCTAGGGCCTAGGCTCGTTACTGTTAGATACCCTAACTAGCCTAGGCCTACCTAGGTTATAAGTAGTAGGTAGAGGGCCAGAAAGCCTAATAACTGTAGCCTAATAAAGAAAAATATAAAGTCATAATTTTGAAGATTATATATTACGCACATCTTCAAAAAATTGAGAGCGCAATCATATTTTAATCGCCAATCAAAATACCATATTTTTCTTTTCGTTTGCTTTTTTTTTATATATCTAACCACTTTCTTTTTCTTTTCATATTTGCTTGTCTTTTCATCTTCATATTTCTTTTCTTTTTATCCTTTTCTTTTCATTCTACCTTTCTTCTTTCTTTACATCTTATCATTTGATTTTATTATTTTATTTTCTTCATCTAGAATCTAGTTTAAAAATGTTGTGTGCATTTTTTTTTTCAGAACATCAAGTTTAAACTGAATTTGCATTGATACTGCTGCTGTGTGCAAGAACTACTGCATGACTATGAGTTTACTTGGGCACATCTTCAACTGCTTGAAAACAAGCCAAAAATATTCACTGCTACAGACTCGTTTCTTATCAAAATGTTGTGGTTTTAAAAGCTATGTCTCACACAACAGCAATGCAATCAAATACTGTCGAAATGTGAACTTGTCCTCAAGTAATCCTAGTAAACAAATGTATAATACTGTTTCCGCTACAATCAAGTCAACTTGTTTAAAAACTTCTGTTACAAGAAAACTATCAAATCAAAGAAATTTTATATCAAAAAATATCAAATTTTATTCGGTGTTAACGTATGGAAGAACTTTAATTAGAAATGAATTTCATAAACGCCCTCTAAAATGGACTTGGAGACGGAGGATACATAAAGGAGTAGGATCGTCAAAGAAGAATAGGACTGTTGTGTTGTATGTGCTTGCAGCAACAATAATGACTGGGGGTCTGTCGTATGCTGCAGTGCCCCTCTATGCTGTATTCTGTCAGGCAAGTGTATAGAGGAAATCAACTTATTTTGCACCTCATTGTTCACGATTTGCTCAAAAATTTTTTAAGTGTGTTGATTCCATGTTGAAAAATTAAAACCGAACTAAGCCCTTTTCCAAGTTTTTTTATTTTGATAAAGTTATTTAAAAACTGGGGGAAAAGTTTGTACATAAGCGCCATTTTACCCCAGTTTTTAAATTTTCAAAAATCTGTATCTTATTACAGTAACTGTTCCCGAGGATTTTTTGTTCTGTTCTATTTTCTCTATGGTTGTACAACATTAAAACATTTTATCCTTCTGGAGCTATGACTGTAAATTTACAATGTAATCTATTTTTGTGTGTTTCCATTATTAATCCTTTTTTTAAGTCAGTTGTACAACATATTAAAACATTTTATCCTTCTGGAGCTATGACTGTAAATTTACAATGTAATCTATTTTTGTGTGTTTCCATTATTTTTTTTGTTTTCATCTACTTAATAGGCTACTGGTCTTGGTGGTCAAGCGACCAAGGGACATGACACAGATAAAGTTGAATCGATGATGGTGATAAAAAATCGTCAGATACTGATCAAGTTTAATGCAGACACAGCAGCAAGTATGAGATGGAATTTCCGTCCTCAACAACCAGAAGTGAAGGTACTGCACAAAACTTATCACTTCTTGAGACCATAAAAATGTTCCAAAACCTGTTTAGTAGGATATATATCGAGGGGGAAAACAGTCCAACAGAAGGTTCATAGAGCCAAGGGGAAATAGTCTTCCATCTCCTCAGTGATTAAAAAAACATAATAATTAGATACTTAATAATAGGAAATTTGTTGCTTCAAATTTGTTGACATTTTAACAATGACTCTATTTATGATAAATTTTAATCCGCCGTCAGATTATTTTAAATGCCTTTTAAATTTTGCTCGTTTTTGTAGGTCTTTCAATCTTTTATCTATTTGGAATTCTATATTGTCTTTGTCGTTTGTTTTTTTCTTGTGCTGTTGTGGTTGTTCTTTGCTGTTTCTGTTTTTTGTGCATTTTTATGTTTGAGACAAATAAATGAAATGAAAATGAAATTAAATGGTTAACACCTAGAGTATGGATTGTGGTATTCTATATATACAGGTACCATAATATTAATGAATCTAATTGAGAATATATAGGCTATACTAAAATTTCCAGAATCTTCATTTATATCAGGAATACATTAAAGTGAAAGGAGGTTGGATATTGTGGGTAAAGATAATGAGCTTAGTTATCTTTGTGGAAGTCCGGCTATACAAACTGAATAATGTTTTTTATTGTTGCTATTTTTTAGGTGTATCCAGGAGAAACGGCCCTTGCATTCTACTCTGCATTGAACCCAACTGACAAGCCGATTGTAGGCATCTCCACCTACAATGTTGTACCATTCGAGGCTGGACAATACTTCAATAAGATACAGTGCTTTTGTTTTGAAGAGCAACGATTAGAAGCACATGAACAGGTATTCTAAGATATTCTGTTATGTTTTCTGTTAAGTCTTCCCAATGTTTAGAGTCTTATACCCTATTCAGACTACACTCTGTTGCGATCAGTTGCGATATAATCGGTGGTAATCCAAAACTGATTACTCCTGATCGCAATCAACGAGCGCGTCCAGACCAACACAAAAAAAACTTTGCATTCTAGGGCCTAGACCTCCGGTGGCTAGACCTATGTTGACTGACATCAGCCAAACACTACAGTGCCTTTGGAATTCGTTGTGATTCGTTGCGATCAGATTCCGTGGTAATCAGGAGTAATAAAGATTGTAGAACCCAATCCCAACGGATAATAATTGCGATATATTGCTTATCGACTGCTATGGGTGTTGCAATTGCTACAACAGATCGCAATGTGATGTTAGTCTGAATGGGTTATTAGTGTTATTTAGTATATGAAGAATTAGAAAACTTGATTATTTGGCAATTAATTTCAATATAGGTTATTGTTCTGCTTTAGTGCACTTTGTGAATGCCACGGATATTGGCACTATACAAATCCTTTTCGATTGATTGATTGATTGATTAATTGATTGATTAATCTCTTAAAACCTTAAATTAATTCTTGAATGGGAGCGATACATTTTGTTATAATAAATCTCATCTTTATTGATGTTCAAATTTTATTTAAAATTTAACTTTGATTTTAGTCTGTTATTTCCTTTTTGTTATAATAAATCTCATCTGTATTGATGTTCAAATTTTATTTCAAATTTAACTTCGATTTTAGTCTGTTATTTCCTTTTTGTTATAATAAATCTCATCTGTATTGATGTTCAAATTTTATTTCAAATTTAACTTCGATTTTAGTCTGTTATTTCCTTGCATACAACTATATATGATGGCTTGTCACTCCTGGACTTCATTCATGCTTTTCCTTCTTCTAGGTTGATATGCCCGTATTCTTCTACATCGATCCAGAATTTGCTGAAGACCCAAAGATGGCAAAAGTAGACATCATAACCCTCTCCTACACATTCTTTGAAGCTAAGGAAGGCTTAGAATTACCAGATCCTTGGATGAAACATTAACATCAATGACAGCTGTATCCAGAGCTCTATGCTTTTATTGCATCAGGAATAGTTAGAACTACCATTTGCATCCACAGTTACTCAGCACTCGAAAAAAATTATTTAATTGATTTTATATGGGCTTGATTCATTCACATTAAAACTTGTCCATGATAGTAACTTCGGTATGGAGAAACACTTCGATTGCAAATGATGTTATCATCATTAAAACTTACAATAGTAATGTGCATGTAGAATTTTTTTTCTCAAATTACCAAACGTATTATGATTAATGTGTTTTAGTTTCAAAAGGAACAAAATATTAGTAAAGTAAATTTAGGAAAAAGTTTTTGTACTGTACCTACTGTTACAAACTACTTGCAGGTGGTCATGAATACCTCATAGTTTGTCGTCAGATTGGTCAGAAGAATAAATATCTATAACAAAATATTTCTGCTGTTGTTATGTTGTTATTGTTTGTGTTGTTTTAACTGGTGCTGCAGTGACTGATCCATTTTTTTTTTCTTTTTTTGCTATGGTGGTTTTTTTTTGCTGTGGTGGAACAAGTTGAAATCAATGACCTATGGTTCGAAGAGGGTGGACTCTCAGACACATACTCACTTTATTGCGTCCTTTTACGGAAATTCGTTGTTCGTACATTGTTAAAACCATCAAAATTGGTTAAAATATAAAGATGTACAGTTTGAAAGAAAAAAAATTATTAACTTTTAAAACAGTTATTAAAAAAAAGGGATACCGTTATGTTGTTATTGTTTGTGTTGTTTTAACTGGTGCTGCAGTGACTGATCCATTTTTTTTTTTCTTTTTTTGCTATGGTGGAACAAGTTGAAATCAATGACCTATGGTTCGAAGAGGGTGGACTCTCAGACACAGACTCACTTTGTTGCATCCTTTTACGGAAATTCGTTGTTCATACATTGTTAAAACCATCAAAATTGGTTAAAATATAAAGATGTACAGTTTGAAAGAAAAAAAATTATTAACTTTTAAAAGAGTTATTAAAAAAATGGGATACCGCCGATGATTGAGAGAGGAAAGTTTTGGGGCGTTTACCTATTTTGTGAAAACCATGTGGATATGCCCTGGAAGCTTTGGAGATTTAGCCATTTTATTCTCTTACCTAAATGATTCTCACTTGGTTAGTTGTTTTGGCTATTGTCTGGGGCAAGAGTGGTTGGCCAGCACCGTTCCTTGTGCCACCTCCTGGATCCGCAACAGTTTTAGTAGCCCCATTTTGAGAGATAGCTGGAAGTCATTGACTGTCGTGACATAGCACACTGAATGTTTTTCAATTTAGTGAGAATGTGCCATAAAAAATAATTTCTACCAATAAATATGTAGATATCTAATATCGCCAGATTATGAGTTGTCAAATCAAAAAAACCATCAAAATTGGTTAAAATATAAAGATGTACAGTTTGAAAGAAAAAAAATTATTAACTTTTAAAAGAGTTATTAAAAAAAAGGGATACTGCCGATGATTGAGTGAGGAAAGTTTTGGGGCGTTTACCTATTTTGTGAAAACCATGTGGATATGCCCTGGAAGCTTTGGAGATTTAGCCATTTTATTCTCTTACCTAAATGATTCTCACTTGGTTTAGTTGTTTTGGCTATTGTCTGGGGCAGGAGTGGTTGGCCAGCACTGCTCCTTGTGCCACCCCCTGGATCCGCAACAGTTTTAGTAGCCCCATTTTGAGAGATAGCTGGAAGTCATTGACTGTCGTGACATAGCACACTGAATGTTTTTCAATTTAGCGAGAATGTGCCATAAAAAATAATTTCTACCAATAAATATGTAGATATCTAATATCGCCAGATTATGAGTTGTCAAATCAAAACATCTTTTCTTTATTTTCATTACAGTTAGTTAATAATATTACAGTGGTATTAATATAATAGTATGAGAATTATTACTATATAATATTATTACTGTTTTTATTCATATTTACAATCAATGTTTTAAAATTTGTTATGTTTGTTAATTGCTTAGCTGTTTTGATGGTTATTGTTATTTATTCATTTGACTGACGTGACCTTCTGACCTGACTAATGATATGCAAAGCACGTGTTGTGATTGTGAGTTTTGTACAGTCTGGTTGTGTTTCTTTCCGTAGAAATTGAGTTATTAATATATATTTTTGCAATGGGGATCTTAGAGAAAATTGCGCAAATTGAGGCGGAGATTGCACGAACTCAAAAAAATAAAGGTAGGCGTATGTACCATTGAACTAAATTGAAGTTAGCCTAGGCCTAGATCCAGGCTACTCTAACAAGGAGCCTCGGCCTAGGAACCAGGAAGGCGGATAGAGAACGTCAAACCCGCGTACAATCTAAGGACGGTCGGGCCCATTTGTTGGACGATGGCAGACAGTGCAAAAGTGGGTGTGATCGTCCTAAAAACGACATTATAACATTTTTTTGTGTAGCCTAAGTTCATTTGATAAATGAAAACACATTTATTTACATAAATTTGAAACTACAAACATATTTGTTGTATTGTGTTTAGGGCCTAGCCTAGGGGCCTAGGCCTAGCCTAGGCAGAGTAGTTTTGAAACTGCAAAGTTTGAATTTTGTGTTGATATATGTTATAGAAATGATTTAATGTATCTTACTAATCCTATTTGTGTGTTTTTTTCTTGTCTATTATTTCATTTTCAAAATAAAAAAAATTGATTTAATTTATTAAATTACACATGAATATTAGAAATTAATTTCAACCAAATCTGAGTACCAGACTCGCTGTTGCGGTCTTCATGTTCTGTCCTACTGTCAGCCAAAGTATCATTTGTTTGGCTTTATGAGGAGATGGTGTTTACCTCAAAATTTAGAGAAAACAAAAGTTTTAAATTATCCTTGTCTTCAGTAAAAAAAAAAAAAAAAAAAAAAAAAATGATAATAAATGCTACATATTTGTTGTATTGTGTTTAGGGCCTAGCCTAGGGGCCTAGGCCTAGCCTAGGCAGAGTAGTTTTGAAACTGCAAAGTTTGAATTTTGTGTTGATATATGTTATAGAAATGATTTAATGTATCTTACTAATCCTATTTGTGTGTTTTTTTCTTGTCTATTATTTCATTTTCAAAATAAAAAAAATTGATTTAATTTATTAAATTACACATGAAATTTAGAAATTAATTTCAACCAAATCTGAGTACCCACTCTCGTTGTTGCGGTCTTCATGTTCTGTCCTGTCGGCCAAAGTATCATTTGTTTGGCTTTATGAGGAGATGGTGTTTACCTCAAAATTTAGAGAAAACAAAAGTTGTAAATTATCCTTGTCTTCAGTAAAAAAAAATAAATAAAAAAAATATGATAATAAATGCTTAAACGCACTTAAATAATGGTAAATTTCTACAGCGACTGAATACCATCTGGGCCTTCTGAAAGCTAAGCTTGCCAAGTACAGGACACAGTTACTAGAACCACAGGGGAAGAGTGGAGCAAAAGTAAGTGTATATTTTATGTCGTATTTCTTTTTTTTTAAAACATAGTGCCCGTTCGTTTTTTCGTGCAATTTTATACTGTAGGATCATCAAATTTTCATAGGTATGATGAAATGTAATATAAACTAGTAAAATACTCTGCATTTGAATTATTATTATTATTATTATTATTATTATTATTATTATTATTGTTATTGTTTTTGGAATAAAGAATCATTCAATAGATAATAAATCCATGAAGTGAATACTGTAGACACTCTTCTTGTTTTTTATATTGTTAATTCTTCAAAAACTAACATGAGAACACTGTTTAAATTCAAATTAAATAAGTTTGTATCTTGACTTTACAGGGTGAGGGATTTGATGTTATGAAATCTGGTGATGCCAGGGTTGCGCTTATTGGGTTCCCTTCTGTCGGAAAGGTATTAAATTCTCTCTAACTTCTAACCTTAAAGTTGTTTATTTTTTAGGCATTTACAATATACTATATTAGATAGCAAAAATATGTCATTTTTCTATTCTTAAAATTTAGACAAGCCTGTGCAGTAAACCAAAAAGTACTATAGCAGAATATGCAGGTCTTACACAGTTTGATAATTTATAATAAAGGAATGATTTGTTATTATTATTATTATTATTATTATTATTATTATTATTATTATTATTATTATTATTATTATTATTATTATTATGTCATTGCATTGTTATTCTTTGTTTTTATATTGATGAAATTGATTAATAAAGATAGATAGTGTGAAAAAGAAGACATTTAGAGAAAGATAGTGTGAAAGATGCAGATGTGTATAAGAGACAGTGACATAGCACACTGAATGTGCCATAAAAAATAATTTCTACCAATAAATATGTAGATATCTAATATCGCCAGATTATGAGTTGTCAAATCAAAACATCTTTTCTTTATTTTCATTACAGTTAGTTAATAATATTACAGTGGTATTAATATAATAGTATGAGAATTATTACTATATAATATTATTACTGTTTTTATTCATATTTACAATCAATGTTTTAAAATTTGTTATGTTTGTTAATTGCTTAGCTGTTTTGATGGTTATTGTTATTTATTCATTTGACTGACGTGACCTTCTGACCTGACTAATGATATGCAAAGCACGTGTTGTGATTGTGAGTTTTGTACAGTCTGGTTGTGTTTCTTTCCGTAGAAATTGAGTTATTAATATATATTTTTGCAATGGGGATCTTAGAGAAAATTGCGCAAATTGAGGCGGAGATTGCACGAACTCAAAAAAATAAAGGTAGGCATATGTACCATTGAACTAAATTGAAGTTAGCCTAGGCCTAGTTCCAGGCTACTCTAACAAGGAGCCTCGGCCTATCTAGGAACCGGGAAGGCGGATAGAGAACGTCAAACCCGCGTACAATCTAAGGACGGTCGGGCCCATTTGTTGGACGATGGCAGACAGTGCAAAAGTGGGTTTGATCGTCCTAAAAACGACATTATAACATTTTTTGTGTAGCCTAAGTTCATTTGATAAATGAAAACACATTTATTTACACAAATTTGAAACTACAAAAATATTTGTTGTATTGTGTGTAGGTCTACTAGCTAGGCCTAGCCTACCTAGGCCTAAGCAGAGTAGTTTTGAAACTGCAAAGTTTGAATTTTGTTTTGTGTTGATATATGTTGTAGAAATGATTTAATGTATCTTACTAATCCTATTTGTGTGTTTTTTTTTCTTGTCTATTATTTCATTTTCAAAATAAAAAAAATTGATTTAATTTATTAAATTACACATGAAATTTAGAAATTAATTTCAACCAAATCTGAGTACCCACTCTCGTTGTTGCGGTCTTCATGTTCTGTCCTGTCGGCCAAAGTATCATTTGTTTGGCTTTATGAGGAGATGGTGTTTACCTCAAAATTTAGAGAAAACAAAAGTTGTAAATTATCCTTGTCTTCAGTAAAAAAAAATAAATAAAAAAAATATGATAATAAATGCTTAAACGCACTTAAATAATGGTAAATTTCTACAGCGACTGAATACCATCTGGGCCTTCTGAAAGCTAAGCTTGCCAAGTACAGGACACAGTTACTAGAACCACAGGGGAAGAGTGGAGCAAAAGTAAGTGTATATTTTATGTCGTATTTCTTTTTTTTTAAAACATAGTGCCCGTTCGTTTTTTCGTGCAATTTTATACTGTAGGATCATCAAATTTTCATAGGTATGATGAAATGTAATATAAACTAGTAAAATACTCTGCATTTGAATTATTATTATTATTATTATTATTATTATTATTATTATTATTGTTATTGTTTTTGGAATAAAGAATCATTCAATAGATAATAAATCCATGAAGTGAATACTGTAGACACTCTTCTTGTTTTTTATATTGTTAATTCTTCAAAAACTAACATGAGAACACTGTTTAAATTCAAATTAAATAAGTTTGTATCTTGACTTTACAGGGTGAGGGATTTGATGTTATGAAATCTGGTGATGCCAGGGTTGCGCTTATTGGGTTCCCTTCTGTCGGAAAGGTATTAAATTCTCTCTAACTTCTAACCTTAAAGTTGTTTATTTTTTAGGCATTTACAATATACTATATTAGATAGCAAAAATATGTCATTTTTCTATTCTTAAAATTTAGACAAGCCTGTGCAGTAAACCAAAAAGTACTATAGCAGAATATGCAGGTCTTACACAGTTTGATAATTTATAATAAAGGAATGATTTGTTATTATTATTATTATTATTATTATTATTATTATTATTATTATTATTATTATTATTATTATTATTATTATTATGTCATTGCATTGTTATTCTTTGTTTTTATATTGATGAAATTGATTAATAAAGATAGATAGTGTGAAAAAGAAGACATTTAGAGAAAGATAGTGTGAAAGATGCCATGAGAAACCATCCCACTCTAAATACAGTTGAACTTACCGAAGTCGAATCCAGACAGAAATACATTAACCATTAACAAGACATAATATTTAATTGCTGTATTATTATTTAACTATATATTGTTTTATTTTTAGTCCACTCTACTTAATGTTGTAACTAAAACACACAGTGAATCAGCTTCTTATGAATTTACAACTCTAACATGTATTCCAGGAGTAATAGAAGTAAGATATTCGTTTTAACATTTTTATATTCTTGCCATTCAATTCATTGATAAAATTGTAATAGGTCATATGAAATTAAATTAATGATTTGATTCCAAGAAAATAGCAGATTGCAGGACTGAAATCACTCTTGGTTATCATTATGTTCCAAATTCACCCTGCAATTTTATTTCCAATTGATATAATGCATATTTCCCATTCATGCAGTTGGATGGAATATTTCTATTCAATGATAAATGTAAAGTTCCATTCATTGAGTCTTCTTTCACCACATATATTTTATCCCACTGCACTCACAAACATTCATTGGTATATTGTACAATAAATTGAAATAGCTGTTGTTTTATAATGGCTGTGTGCATTTTTTGGCTGGCTCGCATTTTAACAATTACACTTCATTCTATACTTTATTATATATTTTTCAGTGATTGTGAATTGCCTATTTGTTAAATGTTTAATATTAAAATTTTATAGAACCAATACTTGCAAGTAATTCTTATCTTTTTACAGTATAATGGTGCTAATATCCAACTGCTTGATCTCCCAGGAATTATAGAGGGCGCTTCTCAAGGTATAAACTTGTCCTTATGTATATTTACCAAAAATGATTATTCAAATTATTTAGACAATCTATATGAAATGTTAAAGAAACAAGAAACCTATGTCTGCATCAATATGTATCTACATCTACATGTATGTCTATATGCCTGTTGGTTTAGATAGTCAAGGGCCAGTCTTGTTAGTTGGGATTTTCTGTTTGTATAATAAAAGTGTAATGGTGAACTTTTTACATTTTTACACAGGTAAGGGACGTGGTCGGCAGGTGATAGCTGTTGCTAGGACTGCAGACATGGTTGTGATGATGCTGGATGCTACAAAAGGAGATGTACAAAAGTAAGCTTGTTGTCAGATTACAGCAGTAGCAGGAACAGTGACGACAGCAATAATAACAATAATATGGAGTTTATTGTTTATTTATTTTCGCAAAGGGTTACAACTGCTTGTAATATTATGGCCCAAGGTCGTTAAGTTAAAACACTTACAATCCAGCACAAAATGCATTGTTTTCTGTTCCCTGGTTGAGTTGACCTAGTCATATAATATTATACAAAGACTCATTAAATGCCAACATCCTACCAGGTACTCATTTATATTTCTGGGTGAAGAGCAATAATTGTGTGTAAAGTGACCTGCCCAAAGACAAAGTGTGTGATTCAAACCGGTCCTTCAAGAGCCAAAAACAACAATTAAGGAAAAGTGCTAGCCAAAAAATATCTCCAACATTAGAAACAGACTAAATGCAAATTGTGGCAAAGACAAGCCAAACCAGTCACTCGTCGCAAAAATCGATTTTGAGTTATTAATACAGTGTTAGAGAGTAAAATAATAGCTATAAAATGGTAAAAAAATCATTCAAATCAAACATTTCCTTATGAAGTTACAAGCGTTTAATCATACAGCTGTTTAAAGAACAATATATGAGAAATCAGCCTTCAAAGTTTATGATTTCAGGCATTTTTCATGCAGAAACTATCATCAAATCCTTAAAAAGTGTTGTTTTAACATTGAAAATGGGGGAAAATAACAGCATAGAATGATGTATAGATATGTAAAGATTAGTTTAGTGCAGTAAAATAGATTTTTAAAAATTTGACATTCCAGCATGTTTTGGCCATTTTCTCTGAAACACGATTTGCGACGAGTGACTGGTTTGGCTTGTCTTTGCCACAATTATTTAACAATGGTCTTTTGCCTCTTTTGTCCGCCAGCCATACATACATACATTACATAATTTATATAGCGCTATTTCATGAAGATCAGAGCGATCATAAAGTAAATTAATTTTTATTCTCTCCTTGACAGGAAATTACTAGAGAAGGAGTTGGAAAGTGTCGGTCTCCGTCTCAACAAACAGAAACCAAATATATATTTCAAGGTACACCAAATCTGTTCAATTTCAAATTCTGAAAACATTTGAAAATTGTTCCTGGTGATAATATTTTGTAAACATATTTGCCATTTTCTCTTGACAGCCTAAGAAAGGTGGTGGATTGTCATTCAATTCAACATGTACCCTCACAAAGTGCAATGAGAAATTAGTTCAGACTATTCTGCATGAGTATAGTATCCTTTCAAATATTATTGTTTATTTATTTAACAATTATTTCTTTATTAACATCAAACTGCAACTACACTCAGTACAGGATAGGTTGATGCGTTATATAACAAATCTCTTTATGAGGCGTCCTTAAAAAGTGAAAATAAGTTATCATAGGAGTGATGTTTTGCCTTACCTGATGTGTTATGGTACTGAATACTCAGTACGTTCCCAACAACTTGCAATACAAATTTGCAAGTGATTTGGGTTGGAATCAAACCCACGACCTCCAGATAACTAGTCTGGTGTTATAACCACTAACCACCCTGCCTTTCTAAGGCAAAACAACGTAACTTTAGAAAAATATAAAAGCAGTTACGTTGTTTTGCTATGACGGCTGCACCGTGCTTGCTAGAGACTAGTGTTGAATCCAGTCCCCAGGTAGCAGCGGGTACTTCAATGCTATTTCGATGCGTGTCAAAAATCACTCCTATAATATTTTCCTGACGCAAACACAATTTAAATTAACAGGATTTTACACCCAGAACCTTGTGGTAGACCGACATGGCAATCATATTTCATGTGCCCTAACTGTTGCTAGTATCTGACATTTTGATATCTGGTATATTTGTGTCTTTTCCTTAAAAGATTTCTTAGAAATTTTCAATGCAGAAGTGCTGTTCCGTGAAGATTGTAGTGCGGATGATTTTATCGATGTCATCTGTGACAATCGTGTGTACCTACCTTGCATATATGTGAGTCCAATAGCCAATAACAGTTGACCTTTCCGCTAAGCTCCGCCCCTTGGATATTGTTGTTAAGGTCCTGCAAAATTATGCGTTTGTTTAACAAACACGTACTGTTCTGATTGGTCATTAAGTTTGATTGACACTCCAGAAAGGTCCATTATACACAATACCTTCTCCACTCTCTATGGAGTATCAGATTGAAAGTGTGATGCCTTGCAGAGAACAGTGTTTTCCTACAAATTAGGCCCCTTTAGCTTAACCACATTTTATACAAATCTGTCTCCCTAGCTAAACAACATTTGTACTTGGTCAAGCTGTAGCTTAATAACAGTTTGTGTTAGTCAAATTCCCTAGTGTAGCAGCAAGGGCGTTATTTATATTCAAGCGACATCACTATTTATTAGAATGTACAGTATGCACTATATTTTGTTTTGTCTGTATGGGTATATTTCCTGTTTTGGTTGGTTTCATGATTCCTACACCAAAAGGTTCTTTCTTCTATTGCAGGTGTACAATAAAATTGATCAGATCTCCATTGAAGAGGTGGACAGGATAGCCCACCAGCCCCACTGCATTGTTATCAGTTGCGAGATGAAATTAAATCTTGATTACTTTCTTATGAAGTTATGGGAATATTTGGGCCTTATATGTGTGTACACAAAGAAGCGTGGAGGTACTAATGATCATTGATGTCATAATGATTGAAACTGTATTTTATATGATGATGATGATGATGATGTTTGTGGTGATGATGGTGTTGGAGATGATGATGGTGGCGGTGGTTGTGATGATGATCAGTGGTGTAACGCCTGTGCAGTTCATGCAGTGGTCTGCAGGGCCCCCGACCCCTAGGGGCCCCTGAAGGGGCCTACCCATAGGTTCCTCAATAATCCAGCACCCTGACTAAAGACTTTGTTGATACAAACATCATAATGTGTCTCTGAAATCGACTGCAAGGCATATATCATATTATATCCAGTGGCGGATTAAAGTGAGGGACCCTGTCGGCCCGGGACCGAATTTTAAAGTGGAGATAAAAAGAAAATTAAATATTCATAATTTTAAGTCTGAGAATGCCATTTCCGGCCATCTAGACATGCCATAATCGTACATTTTCTTATCTCAGCCCCACCAGAGGCAACAGCGTAATGTGTCTGTGTAATCGACTGTAGGACACATATCATATTATATCCAGTGGCGGAATAAAGAGGGGGGGAATTTTCGGCCCGGTGCCTCAATAATTTGTCAAAATATATTTAAATGGAGATAAAAAGAAAAATATATTTACAATTTTATGTCTGTGAGTGCCATTTCCGGCCATTTACATGTGCCATAATCATAATTTTTCATCATTACACCACTGATGATGATGGTGTGAGGATGGTGAAGATGACAGTGGCTGAAGTAATGGTTAAGATAATAATGGTTTTGGTTGGTGATTCTAGTGATTATGGTTCATGTGGTGGTGGTGATGATGGCTCTTGTGTTGTGGGTGATTTAGGTGATAATATTCATGTTATTAATGATTGTGATAATTATTGATGATAGTAGTCTCTGATAATGATGATGGATGATAGTGATGACATGAACAACAATGCCTATTTGAAATAAATAATTACAATTTTTTTCTACAGAGCATCCGGATTTTAAAGATGGAATTATAATGAGGAGAGACTGCAGTGTCGAACATGTGGTATGAAATTATTTATATTTAGCAGAGCTTGTTTTACTTCATAACCGAATCATTTTATGTGTATTTAGATACAGTATATATTTATGCAGCAGCCTCCTATGATCTTGAATGACTTGCCATTTGTGGCAAAGACAAACCAAACCAGTCACTCGTCGCAAATCATGTTTCAAAGAAAATAGCCAAAATATGCTGGAATGTCAAATTTTTTAAAATTTATTTTATTGCACTAAAATAAACTTTATATATCTATACATCATGCTATGCTGTTATTTTCCCCATTTTCAATATGAAAACAACACTTTTTAAGGATTTCATGATAGTTTCTGCATGAGAAATGCCCGAAATCATAAACCTATTTTTCATATGTTGTTCTTTAAACAGCCGTATGTTTAAACGCTTTTAACTTCTTAAGGAAATGTCTGATTTGAATGATTTTTTTTACCATTTTATAGCTCGTATTTTACTCTTTAACCCAGTAATTTATTAATAACTGAAAAATCGATTTTTGCAACGAGTGACTGGTTTGGCTTGTCTTTGCCACATTTGTACTTTGGAGTTTGATTGCTGCTTTCAAAAATATTCTAAACAAAATTTATTTCAAATATATTTTTGGCCCTATTTATTATTTTGGTAATACGTATTTATACTTTTTGACATTTCTATTGTATATTTTCAGTGTCATGCGATTCATCGGTCCATAGCAAATTCCTTTAAGTATTCACTAGTATGGGTAAGTGTGCTGCCCTCATTGTTCAAATAGTTGCATTTTCCAATCTTAAAAACTATCACAATCATTAGAATTAAATTATAATATAATACTGTATATACTTGTGTGATGATCAGAATGTACATTTTAACACCAATTAAAAGCTTTTTATTGATTTTTAATACTGTATATATTTTATTGAAATGTTACTATAAATTGAACTTTATTAGAATAATGTATTCTGATTATTCTTGGTGTCGAACAAAATGATATACAGGCCATTAACTAAAATACAAGATACACAAAAGCAATTGTAACAAATAAAAAGTGATCACAGTGGTAAACTATGTTTATTTGTTATTTATTTCGGTATAAAAACATCAAAATACAATTGGTAGCACAAAGGCTAAAATTATTAATACACATTGGCTACATATTACATAACAATTATGCCCATAAATATGTTCTTTACAACAGTATACAGAAAGAAGACAAATAACATTTTATAATTTTATATTTTTTTTATATATTAAGTATGTATGCTGTTTAATTTAGATTCTTTATCTTAGAGTCTTTATCTTAATAAATTAAAACAACAGATAGAACATATACAAAATGTGCTATACTCATAAATAACCCCATTCTGATTTAGCAGTCTTAATACACAGTAGTTTACCAGATGGTGAAATCAGAGCATGTTATAGGTATTTACCCCGTTCTGACTTTACAATCTCTGTTTTAGATGGATGGGATCGGTTTATTCGGTGTGAACACTAAGGATAACCCAGGAAAGTCTAAAAGAGATTTATTTCCAGTGAGGTCCTTCTGGTGGTGTTTGGGCACTACACGGGGAGTCAGTACCCTACTCTTTTCTGTCTTCTTTAACATGCACATGGGCCATAGTGCACACACGCCCAATGGCTTAAACGTCTCATCCGAAAGACGGTGCGCTATCCTAACTTACATTTGATCCCTCCACCTGAAACACAAGGAGAGCAGCGATGGGAATTGAACCGGGGACCTACAGAGCTACCACCAGATTAGCTGATTGAGCTAAGCTGTATCTCTATGTTTTGGTACATCACTTACTGAGCAATAGGCCTGAATACTCCTAGTGTCCATTTCTTGATCTTTCAGGGAACAAGTGTGAAATACAGCCCACAGAGAGTTGGTCTTCTACATACGATGAATCATGAGGATGTGATACAAATCGTGAAGAAATAGATTATATAGATTCAATTTATATATACTGTCTTATCTACTTATGGATCCTACAAACAGTGCAACTGAATATGATACTCTATTTGGTTTCAATACAAAGAACCAGTATATCTATGTAAATAATTTGATATTGAAATAAGCAGGAATTTGTACTTCCCAGTGTCAGATACTGATCTAGTCTATTCTTTCACCATATACGGCTGGATGTCATTATCTCTAGTGATTTTTCCTCTGTTGTCTTGCCCGTGACAGTAAACTAACAGTGGCTATAGGAACTTGTTATGAAAAAAATTAGAGTTAAAAAACTGTCAATGAGTGGATCCTAATTCAATGCCAATGTTTATTTATGCAGAAATTACAAATTTGCAGAATACCCAAATTTTCTATAGTACTGTACTCGCGCGAATAAGTGCCCCATTTGAATAAATGCCCCTCCTAACATGAAAATTGTCTTAAGCGCCCCGTCAGAATAAGCGCTCCTCTCAATTTTAAAAAAGCTCCCCTCGATTCCTAAAAATAATCAATCATACCGAAAGGTCCCCTGATTAATTTCAGTCAGTCCATCTAACCATCTGTCGGTCTATCAGTCTCCATTAAGTTTAACGTGGTTTTCAGTTTTGATGCATCTTTAGAATCCCATTCTTACCCTTTTTGGATTTAGAACTACAGCATTTAATATCTGAAAATTAAAATACTGTATGGCCATTTTCAGTTAACAAAAATAAACTGACCTCATCACTGTCGTATCTAAGCGAAAACCCTGCAATGATAATCTGAATTGGCAGATGGCCAACACGCTTACCACCACCACCACCCCCACCAACACCGCCACCACCAACACCACCACTAATTCATCTGCTGTTGTGTAAATACCACCAGCATTCTTGTCATAAGCCATGCTCTCTCGACTATTACCTTTTTTTCACCAAAAGCGTTCGTAATTATGTTTCATTATCATCCATAAGCACCCCTTCAATTTTCATCTATTTCCATAAGCGCCCTCTCAATTTCTACTATGTTTGAATAAGCGCCCTTCAAAAAAAGCCAAAAATAGTTCAAGTGCCTGGGCGCTTATTTGCGCCAGTACGGCAGGCCCTATATGAAAATCATGCCTTTTAAGCCTGAAATTAGTATCCTGATACTTTTAGCGCTGAACTAGGTTTGATTGAGGGCGCTATACACATATATTATGTAATGCTGCTAAGACATACAGTAAATCGTACAATTGTTTTTTGCGGAAGTAATATACCCATATCAGACAATTTGTTAATGAGTTTTTTCAAATGTTATCTTAATAAATGCTAAAAATTAAAATATAAATTTTTGTTTTGCATTGTATTTTTTCATGGTGGGGAGAATCTGATCTTATTGAAAAATCTGCAAAATGTTATGGTCGCTTTGTGGACCCCGAAACTCATGTGAAACGAAAAAATTATGACTTAAAGATATCAGAAAAAAAAAAATGTAAACCTTGACAATTGATATTAAATGTGTTTATTTGGCCTTTGATGCCAAAAATATATCAGTTGTCCACAGAATTCGTTTTCACTAACAGATAATCATCCCAAATTTGCCATAATAAGCTAAAGTGACACCCTCTCTAAATATGGCATACACTCTTAAAAAAGCAATGTAAAGATTTCTGAATTTAATAATAATAATAATAATAATTCTGGATTTATATGGCGCCTCAAGTTGTCACAAACTCGAGGCGCTTAACAACAATAGAGAAGAAAGAAAAAAAAAACCCAAAACAAACGTTCTTTATTCTCAACCAACAGTGTAAAAGACCAATAATAGGTTGAAATAAAATTTTCAGTAAACAGAGCATAAATATATACAATACAAATTAAAAAACGAGTTCATTAATAATACTTTTAAATTGCGAGTAATTACAGTTAAAAATATCCAAAAAATTATTCTTTAAAAGACGCGTTATAAGCTGACGAAATTCTACGGAATACCATTTTTACAAACATTTACACGAGAATATTTAACATGAAGAAAAGGTTTATAACGAAGATTACGAACAGGTACATTAAAATGAAACATAGATACAAGATTACATTTAAACTTAGAGTTAAGACATTTGTACAAAAAGTATAAATGCAAAATGCAAATGTACCAAAAATTATTACGTTGTCTCTTTTGACCTGTATTTAAATTTAATATTTTTTTTATTCATTCAAATGAGCGGTCTTTTGGGTTTTTCAGAGCTTGAAGCTAAAGAATTACCTAAATATAAATGGTCAATTAATTGAGTTAATTTTTATTTACTTATTCACTTGTCATTTACTGCCTGAAGACGCAAAACTACTGTCGCCAAAAAGACGTGCGACTCTGAAAAAATACAATAACAATGAATTAAGATAGTAGGCCTATAATACATACTCCAAGTATCGAAATGCACGCCATCGTGTCGGGATTAAATATTTCGACATTAATTATGACATCATTAGGAATGAACAATGAATTAAATGAACCATAACAAAATAAAAGGAACGATTGAAGTACTGTATTATGAAAAGCTATGATTTAAAATGAAAATAATCCTTAAAAGCTGCTTCTTAAAAACTTTGAATTCTTCACTAACAAAACAGAGTTTAATATCGTCTGGAAGGAATTCAGGAGTCTAACAAAATGGGTGGATAAAAAAAATGTTAACACGTCATTCTTAGCAAAATAATAAAGTAAGAGATTCATGGCATTCATTGAAAACAAGACGATTAACAACACAACTATTTAGGCGTCTACAGAATTCAAGAGCAAGTGACAAACAAGTAAAATTGTGAAATAATCTCTGGAAGATTTTAATAAAATAATGTTTAGTCTCTCCCCATAGGACAATTCAAGCCTCTTTCAGGGACGTAGCCAGGATTTTGAAAGTGGGGGAGGGGGAAGCCCTTACGTGAATTACGTGGATCCCGGCGGGGTCCAGGGGCAAATCCCCCTGTGAAGTAGCGCACTGTGAACGTTCTTAGGACTGTTTTGAGAGGATAAAGTGAAAATTGCAATAGACGCATTATAAATAAGCGCAACAATAATTATATAATAAATCAACTCTGGCAGATCCAGGAATTCGAAAGAGAGGTGAACCATGGAGGGACTTTCGAAGACCGAGGAACCACCCACCTGAGCCTCACAATGGTTGGGGCTGAGGTAAGAAATTTCCATGATTAGGGCATCTCTAGATTGCCGGAAATTACACTCTCACACATAAATTTTAATATATTTTTCTTTTTTCCCTTAAAAAAGGGTGGGGGGGGGGGCGGGCCTTGAATCTACCCCGGCTCAAAACATTCTTTATCCAGAATAGTCATAATCACGAAAAATGGACATAAAAACCAGATCACATCCTAAAAACATATGTATGGACCTTCGCCTCAGCAGTCACTAAGCCATACATCAGGAGCCGACTCGATGGAGTTTAATGTCATACCCAGGGAAGGGCACAGATCTGTTTTGAAAAGTAAAGGGGGAGGACATTTTTGAGTCGACACCCACCTCAGGCCCACCATGGTTGGAGCTGAGGTGAGAAAATTTGTGGAAATAGTACCTCTAGATGGTGAGAAATGACACTTTTAGTAAAATTCATCATTATCACATCACCATTAATTAAAATGAAGCGCCAAAAAATTTCTCATGATCTTTTATCTGGGATTTTTGACAATCATAGAGATCGTATTAATTTGTGTGTGATATACCATAGAAAACAAAGCTTTAAACATTGTACTTTACATAGGCCTACTTCAAAAACGTGATTTCTCAACCTAATCAAGAAATCAATTTTTTCGCATCTAGCACAATTTTCTTCACTTTTTATTGTTACAAATATTATTATCAATTATTACTATCATCATCATCGTTATTATTATTACTATTAGTAGCAGTATTATTAAACAAAACTTAAAAGAAACTTGCAAAAGAATAAAAAGCGAAACTGAACCATACAATATCGCATTTCTATAATATCTTAAAAGACATGGCCTGAGATTTATGGATTTAAGATTTAGGCCTATAGATGTGTTCTACTAGGCCTTAGGCCTATGTATAACGTGTACTGATGCATATTTACTACATGTTTTAGAATTATTCATTTTGACTGATCCCAGGAAAGAATTTTTATTGGCTCAAGAAGAAGCTTTAAAATGTTAACACTGTGTTCAAAAGGAAGGGGGGGGGGGTGGCGGGAGGGGAACCGCGGCTCCCCCCAGATAGTCCTTGCTTATCGTTATAAAAAGGTGTAAATAAGTTGGCATTATATCGGCTAAATATCTACAGCCTAACGTTCTTTCACTCAATAACTCAATAAATAAATAACATCACCATCATAACAAGCACTATCACCATCTTTGTCAACGTCACTATCATCATCATCATAATCTAGTAGTGTACCATTTAAACCCTATCACCAAAATTTCTTGAACCATCGGTGCTCGATTGTCACGTGCGCACCTGGCAAAATATCCGGATAAGCCAAAAACAGAACTGTGAATCGTGCATGACGTCAAGAGTACTTGCAAGCAGACTTTTGCGTTCATCCTCATTGCGCCAATAATACAACCTTCTAAGAGATAATGATCTGTGTATGACACGCCAACCGTTAGTATATTCAAAACTATAATACTTTTGATTTATTATTTTTTTTAAACATTTTAGAAACAGAGTAGGCATGTATATTGGCGAAAATATAATCGGCATAGGTAATATGGAGTGGCGCTAGGATGTCAATGTAATTATAATATGTTTTTTTCCCCATTTTTTTAAAAAGTTATACCAGTCAAGGCCAGTTTCAAGTAAATTTCTTGCTTGCATTTGTGCAATCATGGACGTCGCGCAGGATATTCAGTCATGTGAGACATTCCAAGTAACAGCAAAATAAAGAATACAATACTACGTTTTCTTTAAAATTTGTATTAAATTAAGATATTTTTATTTGCAAATTTAAATAGCTATCGCACGATTGTCAATTACAATTTCTATATACAGTATTTTGCTCAATGATTTATAAAAATAGTTTTGTTTCATGATTCGTAATGGTTATAAATAATGGCATATGCAAAACAAAGATTTATTAGAAAAACAACATGAAGGCCTATTAGTGATATAGAATATTTATAAGTTACTGGTATTGATTTTTTTTGCCAACCTTTTGACGATAACGTCAATTATCGGCCTTCGTTTTGGGTCGATGCGAGTG